>NC_139591.1:1256832-1344332 GCF_946808225.1 Silurus aristotelis
TTATTTATTTATTTATTTTCTTCAATCAGGTAACTCCTCAACCTCTCTCCTTTCCTGCTCCAAACTCCAAAGCTGCTCTCCCACCCCTACACCCCCCCCCCCCCCCCAACGAACATTCCCTCAGAACCTCTAGGCCACTTTGGGCTGGTGGCCCTCCATCCCGAAGCCTTCTTGGGGAAGCGGGTTTGTCTCGTCCCGGTGCTTTTTTTTCCAAACCACATCCCCGCGTTTTACTCCAAACACCCGCGAGGATGTCGTCCATCTTGCCGTTCACGCCGCCGGTAGTGAAGCGCCTGCTGGGCTGGAAGAAGTCGGCGAGCGGCTCGGGCGGAGCAGGCGGCGGAGAGCAGAACGGTCAGGAGGAGAAATGGTGCGAGAAGGCCGTGAAGAGCCTGGTGAAGAAGCTGAAAAAGACGGGCCAGCTGGACGAGCTGGAGAAAGCCATCACCACGCAGAACATCAACACCAAGTGTGTGACCATCCCCAGGTACGTCTCACCACGCCAAAGCCTTACGCTCGCTCAGCTTATCACGCAGTTTGTTTGCACATACCCTCAAACGAGAATTGCACAGTTGGAACAGGAAACGTGCTCAGTGCAAGCGTTCGAGGGAAGCGGGTGCATTCTCAGCATTAGCATTGCTTCATTTTATTTCTTTGCATCGTTCCTGTGCCGTCGCTTCATTTCCACTTCAGTTCAAATCTCAGTTGGATTTCTTTTTCCTTTCCTTTTTTTTTTTTTTTCTTTTTCGTTTCAAAACAAACTTCCATCTCATTGGCATTTTTAAAGCCTGTTCATCCAGTCACTCTTTAACCTTCTCGCTTTCACGGTGATTGATATAAACTATCAGTAATGTGGAGAAACAGTGGCTTCTGGCTTCTTAGACTCAACACATGAAACCTTGTGTTTTATGAAAACAGTGCTACTTCTCCGTTTATCGTCTTTTTTTCCCCCCCAGCTTGATGACGTATTTTTCAGAAGAACATTTCGCAATCGTAAAACGACAATCCGGCATAGGATCTTTATATTCAGCTACAGGGAACTTTTATTTTTTAAGTAACTTTGATTTGAGATGTTCATTAAATTAAAAAAAAAACTGAAACAGCACCGTTTCAGAAGCAAAGTTTAATATGAAACGAAGCATCTTTTACTCGTACCGGTGAAATGAGATGCGGTTGTTTATAATAACTCTCCTGTTCCTCTCCAGTTAAATCTTCAGGTTGCTCCGAGTCCGTCGAGTCTTCGTCCTGCTTTTATTGAGATTCTGTGTTAGGGAGGTTTTATAGGGTGGGAAAATCTGTCGCCCGGTGCATGTTTTCGGTTCTAATCAGTCCTCTGGCCTTGAAGATTGGTGGGAATGACTGAAGGCATCATTGTCTTCTGTCTTCTCAGTATTTTAATACTAAAACAGACGTCTCGCTTCAGTCAGCATTAATTTTAAAGAAAAAAAAAAAATCAGAGGTTTAATTTTTTTTCTGAAATTTTTTGTCTTGTGAATTTTTTTTCCCCCCGTGCACTAACGAACGCGTAAATTATTTATTTATTTTTTAACACGTACACTTTATCACGTTTTAATTTTATTTTTTTTATTTCTTTGTCCGATCCTTTCTGGTTCATGGCTCCTTCTCATTCCTGGCTCTCCGATGCGATTGGTTTGAATCATGGAGTCTAACAGGTTATTTTTTTTTAACTCTTTCTATATAAACAAACGTGTGATTAATTCTTTGGACTGCGGAAGGGCAGCTGTGACGTGTTCAGCTGATGGAAGTGTGGGGCGGTGGATTGGCGGCGCTGTTTCTTTATTTTTGTTTCCTCCCCCTGTAGGTTTGGTATGTTGATCAGGACTTGTATATCAGTTTAAAAGCAAACAATTCGTCTTTTTAACAGCTAATGATTTTTTATTTTATTTTTTTTTCTCCCTCTCTCTTTATTAGTCATCTCCACCCAAGAGTCTAAAAAAAATAAATAAAAAATGATTAGGCTTTAAAAAGTCTTAAATTCTTTATTTTAGGTCTTCAAATAATATTTTTTGTCTCTAAAACATCGCTAATGCTCATTAAAATGCTGATGCAGCACTTGCCGGTGTTTTGTTTGCGTGGTGTTGTAGCATTATTTTTTTTTTTTTTTTTCGTGTATCTGCTAATCAGCTTTGTTATTGGAGCGAATCTCTCAGATTGTACCACAGACGGGAAACGGATTTTATTTTTCAGCGATGAAGTTTAGCGATACTGCGTGTAAAAAAAAAAATAAATAAATTTCACAACAAACTAAAAAAAGAAAATAAAGAATTTATGGTTTCTGTAAGGCCAGTCACCTTTATTTTCTTTTATTTTGTGGCCTTAAATTTTATTCTTAAAAATTTGACTTGGTGAAACCTGCAGAAACGTCGTCCATCACTTATTACGCCGCTCAAGGTATGCGTTCGATCTCCGCTTCGCCTGGTCCGAAGGAAAACAAACCCCTTATCTCAGATTTAATGTAACTTCCGGCCTGAGTTTCTGGAAGTCCCGACTATCGGCGCAGGTCCTCTGAGGAGCAGAACAGATAGTGTATCTGTAGACATGCCTCCAGTGAGAGCAAGGGATGCAAAGAGAGCACTTTTCTTCCGCGTGCCCCTCGCCAGAGTGATGGGGTTGCATTTCTAAAGCCTATTGATTGTAACGCGATCGCTCTTCTGTCTGGCCGCCTCTGCCCCCACCTCTGCCCCGCCTCTGCCCCTGTGTGCCGGTATTAAGGCCCCGTTTTCATCCCCTTCAATAAATCTGCTGAGGAAGCAAGACTGCACAGGCGCATATTTCCATCAATTACTGGTGAAGGAGGGAGGAAAGGAGAACAGGTCAGTATTTACACGGAGCAGATGGCATGATCTTCTGGGCAGACAGGATATCGCATCACTCCCGAGCAACACGTGACCAGAAGCAGAATACCGACACATCGGGTTTTGTCACCCGATTGATTACAGACAGATTAAACACATCGTAGCGAGAGAAAAAAAAAGCGCCCCTCTGTTAGTGACGTTGAACCCATGGCCTAGATTTACTTCTGAATTATGGTGCTTGAGTGTGTGTGGTCTCTCATTTTTTTGTTGGGTTCTGAAGATCTTCAGGCGGAACAGAACAGCTGGAGTTTCAGCACAGCAGGGATGATACTCGAAGGATTCCGGGGTTAATCACACGCAAGCGATCGCGTCTTCACGTTCGTTCTCTAAACCGACAAACACAAAGCACCGTGCGTTATAATGATAGGTCTGGCCCTACCTCTTACAGGATTACGAAGGCGACCGCTTGGCACGCGTTCAGAGGACGCAACCCGAGTAGGAGACTTATCGGCTGCGTCGCTCAATTTTCAACCCATCACCAGCGAAGATTATAGACCAGGAACACGCTCTTCTCTTGCACCTCGCATCGCTATAATCGGATCCCGAGACCAGGCGCTGTTCAGTGCGAATGTGAGCAAAATGTTCTTTCCAAGATACATTATCGTTATCCTATCAGGAGAGCAGCTGCTGATAAGACGTGGTCTCTGTTTTATCCTGGCTGTGATAAGTGTGTGGAGAGATGTTTCGAGTGGGTTTTTGAGCCTCAGGAATGCCAGCAGGCGAAGTCTCTGGGCCATGTGGGCTTGATAGGAGGCTGGACACTCGAGGAATGGTGATAACTCGACATTTTCTGCACTGATCCTCTTTTTCTGTCAAGGATCGGCACCGATTATGTGCTGGATGCCGTCCAGTCACTCAGATCAATCGGTCAATCTTGGACTGTCAAAAATCTTCAGATCAATGACTCCAGGACCGTGGTGTAACAGTAGCTCTGTTTTTGCATTGGGAATTCGATTCGATGGCTTCTGTGGGTAAAAGCCATCTGAAGATCCTCACATTGTAGTAGGACAGGCTTGGAGTGATGTTGGCAAAATCTGTGATTAGGAATAAGAGTAGGAGGAATTTAATAAAGCTGTGCAATGTTCAGCCCAGGAGCTGTTGAGCCGGAGACACTGTGTGCGCTTTAATGGAAAGGAGAAAGTTCCTGTTTCCGTCCCGCCTCGCCTTCCTGCCGCAATTATCTTCAAAATATGAAAGTTACAGGAATCTGGAACTGCTGGTGGTTTCATAAATAACTCCTCCGTGTGTGTGTGTGTGTGTGTGTGATTATAAGACTGACTGTTCTCCTGATTGTCACAGTATGGCACCAGGCATGTTCCTACAGAGAGGCAGATGATGACTTCAGTGCTGCTGTTAATTTTGCAAAAGCTGCACCTCTTTATTTCCAGTAGATTTACACTTTTTTTTCTTCAGTGTTTGTACAGTAAAAACATCAAAAAGGTCACAATATAAAGGGTCTGAATACTTGCGTTGAAAGTAGGCTTCATTTCCCTGATTGAGCACATGACCCTTTGTGTGGACATGGGTAGTTTCACTTCTTTTTCTCTCTCCTTTATTTATTTATTTGCCTGTTTGTTTTTACTTTTTCTTTTGCGCCCCCCCACCCCCCCGGTTCTTCCCCCTCTCTTCAATGCCATGCACAATAAATCATCTCGAGCATGAAATAATGAATACAATAATATTTCATTTTCATTCGGACGCTGTACAAGTACAATAAATAAATCTTTCTTTTTTTCTCTCTCTTTTTGGCGTTTTAATGTATTTATTTTTTTGCTGCTGTCGCAACTCTTCAGTGGGTCAGTGTGGGTTAATGTGCTAGAGCTGTAACTCAGGAAAGAGTGAAATTGCGTAGTACATAAAACGTTCCTAAAAAGAGAGGTAATGTTCTACCTAGTGCTGTAGGTGTTTCTCCTCTCTGACCTTCACGTCTGTATAGAGGTCGACCCAACGTGGACTTTTACCGATATTAAACTTTATTACAAAAATATATACTAAATCATGAAAATGTGCGTAATAAATATAATGATGTGAATAATGCATATAACGCTCTCCGTGCAGCGCGCAGTCTCGCTTGTAAAAACAAACGGCACGTGACGTCAGTGATTCGCCACTAGAGGCCGCTCTCGTAATGACGGCGGACTTGAAGCCGGAAAAACTATAGGTGTGGATTTTGCAGATAGCTCCAATTATTAATCGGCCAAACTGATTAATTGGTTGACCTCTACTTCTGTATTCCAATTCAACCACCCAATACTAATGCAATTCTGAAAGACAGAGGAAAAAAAATAGGTGGAGAAGAATCATTGCTAGATGTTTTTCCTTCACGGTAGGACGTAACACAGGCTTGGTTGTGCAATTCTTTTTCTTCATCGTGCAGTCTAATTTTATGCAAAGATGCATGTTTTTTTGGGGGAGATATTTCTTTATTTATTTGTTTATTTTTCTTTAATACATGCAGCACAATGATTACAGCACATGATTTTCCTCTCAAAGTTAAACACCTAACCTGCTCATCTCAAACCTCCTGATTTCATTTCCAGTTTTTATTTTAGTTACATTTTTTTTTTAAATAGTGTTACCCAGTAATTTGTGTGTATCTACTGCCTGATGATATTGGTATGAAATGAATGTGTTACATTTCATAGAAATGGGATCATGTTGTTTTTCTCCAAATCATTTTTGTCCTGTGCTGCCTGTTTTATATGTCCGTCTAGTCCCAGTCATGAAAACGGGCTTATTACCGATTCCTCAACATGCCTCAACACTTATACCACAGCGCTGCTCAGTCTATTCTTATCGGTTACATTTTCCGAACTCGCCTACAGTTTATTAGTCCGTAGGGTGACGTTTTATTTATTTTTAAGGTCTATAGAAGACCACAGCGTTTTTGTAAAGATTGGAGATTTGCTCGATCGCATAAAAACCCCTTAAAAACATAATAATAATTTCGTTTATGATTTTAAATTCTAACCTGTAATAAGTTGCAGCTTGCTGTGGTATAAGAGGAATAAAACACTTGGGGACTGTTTGTTTTGAAATGGACCAGCGTTCAGGATTATTTATGCCCCTCAAGCGTTTTATTCCTCGCCCAGTGAACGAACGCTGTAATAAGGATACGTTTGTCCTGTTTCGTTCTCCATTTCACTGTTTGTATGTGGTTTTCATCATTCGAGTGGCTTCTTTTATTCGAGATGAGCTGCAGTACGCGGACGCAGAACATCTCCGATGAAAGAATTGACACCCATGTCTTTCCCATGCTATGTCATTTTGGTATTTTTGAATGAATCATGCCCCATGTTTATCATTTTTTTGTTTGTGTTTGTGTTCTTTTTCTTTTCTTTTTTTCTTTTCTTTTTCTTTCTTTTTTTTTTTTTTTTTTTTTTTTTTTTTTTTTGTGCACAGCAATTGCTCTGAAATTTGGGGACTGAGTACTCCAAATACGATAGAACAGTGGGATACCTCAGGCCTATACAGCTACCCTGACCAAACCAGGTGACTATCCTCTCCTGTCACTGTACTGCACTCACGCGGGCCTCGTGCCGTTTTCTCCCCGTCGGCTCAGAGAGAAGAAGGCTTCCTCCTCTTCTCCAGGGCCTGTGTATTTCACTGTACACTTTACAACGATTTCATCTAGTGTATATAATGCTAAGCTAGTATCAATTAAATTTGTGCACTTTTTTTCCCCATTCATAAACACACATCCTTGTAGAGAAGCTGTAAAAGTAGCTAAGCTTTTAAAAGTAAATCGAGGACATGGATTCTTATGTTTAGTGCTTGATGGCAAGCCCGACTGAGGTCTAAACCAGCTCTCTTCCCTCTCTCCATCCATGTTCTCTTTCCTCTGACCATTTGGCACGTTCCCTGTCTTCCTCTGCTCTTTCTCTCCTCTTTTTCCTCTCTGTCCTTTCCTGTGTTTATGTGCCCGGGTTAGATCTCTGGATGGACGCCTGCAGGTGTCTCACCGTAAGGGCCTGCCTCACGTCATCTACTGCCGCCTGTGGCGATGGCCAGACCTGCACAGTCACCACGAGCTGCGCGCCATCGACACGTGCGAGTTCGCCTTCAACCTCAAGAAGGACGAGGTGTGCGTCAACCCCTACCACTACCAGCGGGTGGAGACACCAGGTGCATCAAACGCTCGCTTTCATCTCTTTAGTAGTGTATCATTAACACGAATGATATCAACTGGTTATTAGGGCTGAGATATAAATGACGATTGTGTTCATTTTGTTGCTACAATTTTTTTTTTTCCACCCCTTTTATTCCTTTTTCTAACATGCATTCGGAATAATTTTGTTTCCATCCTCTAGTCTTACCACCTGTTCTAGTGCCAAGACACACAGAGATTCTGACTGAACTGCCTCCTCTGGATGATTACACCCATTCCATACCCGAAAACACCAACTTTCCTGGCGGGATCGAACCCCCCAACAACTACATACCAGGTGGGAGTGCCTGATGTCTCACCATTAAATGACTCAAATCTCAGTGTGTTCCTTGTGTTAAATGTATTTCTGATTTGTTTCTGTAGAAACTCCTCCACCAGGATACATCAGTGAGGATGGGGAGACCAGCGACCAGCATATGAATCAAAGTATGGACACAGGTACATTCCCACGGTGGCCAGCACTACATGGGAATGTGTGTGTGTGTGTGTGTGTGTGTGTGTGTGTGTGTGTGTGTGTGTGTTCAGTATATTTGTTCTTGGCTATTTTTTGCTCATCATATCTAGTTTGATGGTTTAATGACTGCTTGTGAGTCGGTGTTGTATTCTGAAAAAAACAAGCACTTTTAAAATGAAAATTGTGTGTGTGTGTGTGTGTGTGTGTGTGTCTCTCTCTTTTATCCATCCATCCATCCATCCATCCAGGTACTAGTATACTTGGACAGTCCTGATATCTCAGTAACAGCTGAACTGGACATGTTGTATGGTCTTGTATATAGTTAAAGTCTTTGTTCTTTTTAATCGTAGGTTCTCCTGCAGAACTGTCGCCCAGCGCGCTCTCGCCCGTGAACCATGGCATGGGTAAGCGCAGCTCGTCACATCACCCTATGCTTCATTACAACACATTCCGAATGCAGCTTTCGTGTGTAAAAGTTTTGCTGAACGTCTCTGTGTTCCAGACCTTCAGCCGGTGACCTACTCCGAGCCTGCGTTCTGGTGCTCCATAGCCTACTACGAGTTGAACCAGCGAGTCGGGGAAACCTTTCATGCCTCGCAGCCTTCCCTCACCGTGGACGGATTCACAGATCCGTCCAACTCGGAGCGTTTCTGCTTGGGCCTGCTGTCCAACGTCAACCGCAACGCCACGGTGGAGATGACTCGCAGACACATAGGTACAGGCTCTCAACTGGAGATGTATAGACCATTAGGTGCAGAGTGCAGGCTCTTCCTACTTTAATAACTGAGGAGCCATTCATCACTCACTCGAAGTATAGGGAGGTGTAGATCAGTCACACCCTGAATTAATGCACTTCCTGAACAAAGCATTGGGATATAAAAAAAAAACAAAAACATGACATTACGGGAAATGTGTTGCATATCGCAACACGCCTTAATTTAAAAAACTTGTTTGTGCACAGTTATCATCTTATGCTTGTTTATGGGGTGCATTAACAAACTATTTTAATCAGAGGTTGACCAATTTTACCGATACTGAAATTAATCAACTGCTAGTTTTTAAAATCGATACTGGATATAAAAAACAAAAATAAACATAACTAATAGTACTGAACATTAATTACAAAAAAGAAACAATACTGATTCATGAAAATGTGCTTGTATTTATTTTGATAAATATTGAGAAACACAATTATTCTAACTGAAACACTAAATAAATAAAAAAAATTCAGAATAAAGACATTTCAAATAAACAGCACATCAGTGATTCGCCTCTAGAGGTCGCTCTCGTCTTGTATAACGCAACTTGGTAAAACTATTGGTACGGATTTTTTGGTCGCAAAAGTGATGATTGGTCGACTTTTCATTTTAATTATTAGTGTAAATAATCTATGTTGTAAGCCTGTCTTGCTAAATTTATTCATTTGCACTCCATATCAGTCAAATCCTCTAAATCCCCCACTGTCTGAGCAGGTCGGGGAGTCAGGCTGTATTATATCGGAGGAGAAGTGTTCGCCGAGTGTCTGAGCGACAGCGCCATCTTTGTTCAAAGCCCCAACTGTAATCAGAGGTACGGCTGGCACCCTGCAACCGTCTGCAAAATTCCCCCAGGTAACATTTCAGCCCCTTTTTTTTTTTATTACACACCTCACGAGTGCAGACATGGTTCTAAATCCAGTGTTTTAATTAATAGATTTCTGACCTCATCTCTTTTAGGTTGTAACCTGAAGATCTTCAACAACCAGGAGTTTGCGGCTCTTTTGGCTCAGTCGGTCAATCAGGGCTTCGAGGCGGTCTATCAGCTTACCAGAATGTGTACCATACGCATGAGCTTTGTCAAAGGCTGGGGGGCCGAGTACAGGTGACCATGAAATCCTCTGAGCATGGGTGATAAATTCTTCTGTTCCTTTTAAAAGCATGAACCAAGCATAGAGATTAAGGGCTGCACTTTTATTTTATATAGTGAACAAATGATATGAATTTGGCTAAGAAATATTTTGAGCTTAAGAGCCCGTTATGACTTCTCAGTACGCTGAATTCTCCTTGGTGTGTTCCTGAATATACAAACTTGCTTTTTGAAATAGTTGCAGATCAGCTTAGCCCTTCATTCCCCTGAACATTCAGTCGAGTTACAACATGGCTACTTAATCTCAGTAATATTTAATGTTAATGTTGTTCACCACAATATTAGGTTTGTCTTCAACTTCCACAAAAAGTTCTTCAAAGTCCATTAGACATGTACTTATAACTCTCATAGAACATCTCGAGTGTTCTACCTCGGCTCAACTACTGAGACTTCCTCTTTACTTCGTTGTATTAGAGTGGAAATAGCAGCATGAACAGTGATACCCAATGCTCTGTCATCCTTTTTTTAAATTCTTGATGTCCATTAGAGGGCAACTGATTTTGAGATTGGTGGATTTTACAGAAAGCTTGGTTGGATGGAGGCTGGATAAATAAAGACGCCATGTAAAATAGTACAGAAGTTTATTACAAACATAAAACTACTGAATCATATAAATTTGCTAAATTATATAATAATCATATTTAATAAATAGAGATAAATGAGACATGCTTTCAAACTGAAACAAAAAGTAAAAAAAAAAAAAAAAACAGGCCTCAAATAAACAGAATGTGGTATCAGTTATTCGCCTCTAGAGGCCGCTCTCGTACTGTATAAAGCAACTGGGTAAAAAAACAGTATGGATTTTTTTTTTTTTTGTGTAGCTTGGTGTGGTTAGCTACCGCAATCAACTATCGGTGCTGATTAATCGGTCGACCTCTAATGGTAATGATTGGCTGCCAAAGCAAGAGGGAGCTTTTATTTAAATTTTACATAATCTTTACCTAATAAAATTTGTTTTACCTTCATAGGAGCATGGTTACATTTAGTAGAAGATTCAATTTATGATAAAATATAATTTTTTTTTTCATCAAAATGTCTCATAGTGCATAATTATATAATTAATAATTCTAAAGTCATGATATTTATTCTTACTGAGGATGTCCTATTTTTCTCCATCACACCAGATCAGAACAATGAGACCGACACCATGGATGTATGAGGAGCATTTGCCGATAACTGATTAATCAACCAAAACAGATGGATATTAAATAACAAAAACCCCAAAAAACATAACACTCCATGTAAAACAGGAGTAAACTTTATTGCAAAAATAAGTGCTGAATCATGAAAATCTGCTAAATGAAGAAAAAAATGTATTAATTAAATAATCATTTAATAAATGATATAGGAAATATAATGTTTTTAATGTCGCACTCAGCGCACAGCGTGCAGTCTCGCGTATAAAAAAAAAAAGCACGTTGTGTCACTGATTTGCCTCTAGAGGTCACTCTTGCAATATCAGCGGACCGAAAGCTGGAAAAACGATCGGTAAGGATTACAGCAATAAAATATCGGTGATGATTAATCGGTTGACCATAAGTTTGGAGTACAGATAAGTTTTGTATACTTGAAAAATCCTGTAGCAGGAAGCAGCATCTCTTATTTGCATTAGACAGCAAGTTTCAAGATGTGCCTTGTATATGTCTTTTCTGTAAAAAAAAAAAAAAAAAAAAACCCTTTAGGAACCTTTTGAGCTTAGTGTGTGTGTGTGTGTGTGTGTGTGTGTGTGTGTCAGACGGCAGACCGTGACGAGCACTCCATGCTGGATCGAGCTGCACTTGAATGGACCGTTGCAGTGGCTGGATAAGGTTCTGACCCAGATGGGTTCTCCCACCGCCCGCTGTTCCAGTATGTCCTAATCGCCGCCATGACGATGATGCCCACGCCCCTTCCCCAAAATCTGCAGTCCACAATCACAAGAAAACGACAAGTAGAACAGCAGACGTGCTATAATCCCCATCTCTCTCTCTCTCTCTCTCTCTCTCTCTCTCTCTCTCTCTCTCTCTCTCCTTGTGTCTCTATCTATTTCTCTCTCTCTCTCTTCCTGCCCTCCTGATGTTCTCACTTTTCGGAACTGAACATGGCACTTGCTGTCACATCAGCTTCATGCACCTTTAATTCGCTTTTTTTTTTCATTTTTTTTTTTCTTCCTTCTCATGAATCCTCAATATTAAATGTATTAGTGGTAGAATTTAAAATGTACATATTTTTTTTCTTTTCTTAAGACTGGGATGTCGCGTGCGAGAGCGTGTGTAATACCGAAGTAACAGAAGGCAGTTAATAACGGATGTTTCAGTAAATCATTCCTTCCCCTCGAAACGATTACGCAAAACGAACCGTTTTTGATTTTGTCCTTTTACGTGTCTGACAGCTTAACGTTTATTTTTACCGCTGGCAAAAAAAAGTCAACGTTCGAGCTCGATCTCTTTACCGAGACTACACAACACACACAACTCGCACACACACGCACAACACACAAACACAAACCCTGGAAAAGTATTACTGCTTTTTTTTTTTTTTTCTCCAAAGCCCCTCCCCCACACAAACCTTTTCATTCTTAAAAAAAAAAAAAAATAACACCAAAAACTATTTTTCTTTCTTCGCTTCCTGTCCTGCTCCTGACCACCGCACCCAACCTCGATATGAAAGAATGTTGCCTTATATGTTCAGGGTGCTGTCTTACGGCTGTCTTATGCTTCTTCTGCATTCTAATGTGAGCAGAGAGGAATGTTTTAGCAGAAAAAAAAAAAAAGAAAGGGAAAAAAAAACAAAAACGACAACCCGGACCAATCTTTTCTTCATCTCGGTGTCTTTCCGTATCGCCCCCTCGTTAGGTCGAACACTCCCATCATCACTTCGGAGCGTTTCGAGGTTGAGGAAAATCTTCATGCTGGGGGGGGGCAAAAACGAGTGCGCAATCCATATCTTAAAAAAGAAAGAAAAAAATCTGATCCTTCATGCTTTAAGTGTTAATAAAGTAGGTTATTCTTTCTCAATCACGATACTTTTTTTTTCCTCTTTATCTTTCTTTTAGCTACTTTTTGTATTTTCATGTATTTTTATATATAAATATATTTAAAATCTTTACTGCTCTCTTCCTTTTTATTAGAATTGAGTATTTTTTTAGATCATGCCCTCTTTTTGACAGAACATGGCTTCATAATGAGAACGTCCTGTCACCAAAAAACAAGTTAGTTGAAATGTCTTCTTTCTCTTTTGTTTTCTTAAAAGCCGTTGCACAGAACCTTCAGCTCCTCATCGTCTATCGGCATGAAAGAAAAAAAGTGTATAATTTTTTATTTTTTTGCTTTTCTGCCACTGGATGCTTTTCCATGACTTCTGTTTACAGTGGCAGTGTTGGAATCGCCTGTGATTTCCGGGGGGGAGAAAAAGAAGGGAAAAAAAAATTTCTTAAATGAGATGAATTGTGCAACTTTAGTGTGTGTGTGTGTGTGTGTGTGTGTGTGTAATCTTGTACAACTTAACTAATGACTGTGATCTAGCTTTACTTCCTTTACTTGTTGTGACGGTGGCAAGATGTTCGAACTCTTCATTCCCCTCCTGCCACCTCGGTCTCTCTTCTTTATATATTTTATTTTTTTTTCTCTCCCCCCGACCCCCCCCACACCCAAAGTTCCGCCGATCTCGTTACACTTTGTATTGGAATTGCAGCGAGTGTGGTGTGAAGAAGACGTTGTGGCCTGTTTTGAAACTGTTCAGACACTGGGATCACGATGCTCACCAGAGTGTGGAAAGAAAAACCAAATAGAACTGTTAAGTGGCCCAGACATATATGCATATACAGTATATGTGTATATATTATTTTATTTTACTTTTTCATTTTTTTTTTTGGTTTCTTTTGGCAAAGCATTTAAGAGTTGGTGAGCTTATTTTGCCATTAGAGAGATGTATTGGTAGGACGTGAACGTTATCAGGAGATAAGCTTTTCAGGCGTGTTGCATATGCAGACTTCATAAATACACTAATAAAAAGTTTTAATTATCATGAGTATGATTGTTTTCACTTTATATTGCTGATGAGGTTTTTCTTCTCTGCACTGTTTTCTGTTAATGAACAGCTTCTAGGTGGTGTGAAGAAACTTATAAATGGGGGAAAATACAAAGCAGTTAAACGTCTATTGGGATTAAATGGCCTTTTTATTTTTTAAGTGTTTTACACTTTGAACATTCACACATCAGACCTCAAATGGGACATTCCACCATTTTTAGCTTTCTTGTATGAAACTACTATAATCAACCAATTATTTCTTTTTAAGAATTTTTTTTCCTTCTGTTTTTTCCCCCTTCAAGCACGAGTTCTCCGAAATTTCATATCTGAAGCCTGACATTTTAAATGATTTATATATTCAAGTTACAGTAAACAATTCTCTACAATTAACTTTTCTCAATCAGAATATTTGTAATTATTTCCTTTTTTTTTTTTTTTTTTTTTTTTTTTTAAAATTTAAGACAAAAAAAAAAATTGAATCCATTAAATTAAACTAAAGTATTGAATATAGCACGCTTGAAGAATTATTCATTAAAAAAATCTACATTTTCTTTCCTTTATTTTTTAAAAATACTTTAAATGTCAATTTTATTCTTTTAGTTGCGTTGAATATTTTTTCCTTATTCCTCAGAGCTGATCATTTTGATCTATTTTCATTAATTTTTTTTATTTAAAGTAGTTCTGACCAATCCCCATCTCTGGTCTGGATACAGCAAATAACACCAGATCTTTGTTTACCCCAATGTCTGTGTTTTCCAGCCGTCCTGCTCGATCACTGAGACCTGGCCTATGATGATTTCTCTGCTTCATTCTCACTAATGTTAAGGTCTGAGTAGGGGAGTTAGATGAGGATAAATGGTGTCCAGGTCTATTCAGGAAAAATGTTTCACTTCTGGGCCAAAAAAAAAAAGCCAAGGCCAAGCTGGAAATGAGCAGGTACTGAACATAAATTCAGAGCTGGGATAGTTTTTCCCTTAGAGGAAGCCCTGCTTTTTACACAATAGGAGAGTCGATGTTCTATTAATTGATGGATTGAATTAATTGATGAGGAATATACATCAAACTTGGATTCAGTTCACAATGTAATCGAGCAAATGGTGGGGATGGAGGTGATTTTTTTTATTTTTTATTTTTCACCCAATTTATTTCTGCTAATTTTTATATTATTTATTGTTAACACAAAGCTTTATTATTTAGTATTTTTTTTCCTCCAGAAGTGACCAATCCCAGTTCGTCCTGCTTATCAGTCATGCCTACTTTTCCCAATAGAGGGCGCCAAAACCTAAAAAAGGTCTGAAATCGAATTAAATGTACGAGCATGTAGATGCTGCCCCAATTATAGGTCTAACTAGATTTGTAATTGTGTCTTTAATTCAGTAAGTAAATTGCCAAGTCTAGTTGAATTAAACCTTGTTTCTAGATTAGTTCCCCCCCCCCCTCCCCGAACCCATTGACATTAAGTAGATGTTCATAAAACACAGCAGAACCATAGACCCCAACCCTAACCCTAGTCCCACATCATTTACTATGCAACCAGAGAATAAAAATTACCCCCCTCTTTTTTCAGGAAGCAGTTAGAGATTGTGGTTATGTTCTTCAGTTTGGTGCTTCTGTACTGTTCTTCTTACTCTGATGTGTAACGCAAATTGGAAGTGTCATCACGCACTTCTACACAAAGCATAAACCAGTTTCTAAATGTTTATCTGCATTAAGCGGTGACTGTTTAGCTGAAAGCACACTACGAACTGCAGCATCGTTAAACATCTCTCACACGTTAAACTCGGTTCTCTGTGGCCTGGTACTTTGCGGTTTCTTCTAATCACACCGTTATATAGGAAAGTGAGCTTGCATAATTTATGTGGGCATTTAGCCTTTGGGTTAGGAAGCGTTTCACGTTTTAGATCCACTCATAACTCGTTAATGTGGAGCACAACGTTTTCCCAAAACCAATGAACATTTACAGTAGGTTACAGAATTACTGAAATTGTAATCAACATGCTTTTTTTTTTTTTGCTAGCTTTCTTGTAAGTGAAAAGAAATGGATCGCTTTCAATTCAAATCGACGCTAGTTGCGGCCTGAATTTATAATGTGTGTTGAACTTGCAACATGTAGTATGAAGATTTCTTTACATTTTACCCCCTTGAGCTCAGACAAAGGCCTCCGTCCTCACTGTTGTCCAGGTCGAAATGCTCGAGAGAAGCCTATTGTCAGTTTTTGGCCATAAGGAAGACCCATCATGTATAAGTCATGGCCCCTAATTAAAAACACAGTCCTAACCTATACTTGACCCCACTCTATTCCACAATGGCTTCCCCAGATTGCTTTGTGCGATATCCTCTGACTTGTCCAGTGTGAAGGGTTGGGTGTCTTCTGGAGACTTTTTCCTAGGTCTTTGGCAAAGGTCTGGAGCGGTAACTGGAGTCCTGGGTTGCTGCAAAAAATTAATTAGATCCAAATGAGTTTTCCACTCACTGTAAGCACTGACAATGACCAGGACATGAAGGACGTCTCCGGGTCGAATAGCGGCCCGAGCAGTGACCCTGGACTGGAGAAGCTTGCAGGACTTGTTTGCTTCTTGAGTTGAGTCGCCACAAGGGTTAATATATTATGCATTCCAAAATTCCAAACTTGTACACATTTTATTTATTTAATAATGTTTTGTGGGCTGCATCACAGCTGGTTTCTGGTAGGTTCTATAGCTTCTTTCTGCCTGGTTTCTCCTGTTCTCCAGGAGGTTTATTTGGTGTGTTAAGTGTGTATGTGTATGTATTACAACTCATCCTAATTGTATTCTAGTATCACGTCCAGTGTTCCTGGGATGAACATCAGATCCACCACGACTCATGAAGATGAATGGATTAAAGTTTCATTCACTTCACGCAGCTCGTGCAGGTCAGTCCTTCATTCTGTAGTACCTGCAAGTGCCACTATGTGGCAGCACAGGAGAAAAGAGGGCAACAGCTGGGCCTCTGAGCAGTGATTCTGTAGTACTCTTCATTGGTATGGTAATTAAAGCAATTAAACAGATTATTACCGCTTTCCTAATGAAAGCTTTTGTCTGCCACTACGAGTGGTTTTTATTACAAGCGTTACTGTAGTGATTTTAACCGCATTAGCGAATTGCCTCAACATTAAATTCTGATTGTTATAAATACATATATATATATATATATATATATATATATATATATATATATATATATATATATATATATAAAATAATAATAATAATTTTAACTTGTTTGAGCAGCATGAGGGTGAACTGGTTGTGTTAAGAAAACACTTGAAAAACAAAGCAATCTTCAGGAGTGAGAGGAAAAACTTGTGCTCACTGTGACCTTCTCCTGACATGAACGTAGCGACACTACAGAGAGGTAAGTGGCCATTTAACTGCTGCTCTTTGGTTTGACCTCTGGGGTTGAGTAGAAGGGGGTCAAGCTGTGGGATCTGAAGCTTTTGTTGACATCCTTTGTTTTACAAGTTTGGCAGGTTGGTGGACATTCAGCTATTACTAAACTAAACTTTTGGATCATCTGGATTATTTTGAGACAAGTGGCCATATTTGGGTAAAAACATTGGTGCAACAATTTGGAGAAGGGTTGCCATATATTTTTTGCCTATTTGACCTTGGTGCTATCAGCTATACCTTTTTTGGAAGGCTATAGTGTTGTTTTGGGAAGGCTGTGGTGTTTATATGAAAGGCTGTAGTGTTTTTTGGAAGGCTGTAGTGTTTATATGGAAGGCAGTAGTGTTTCTGGGAAGGCTGTAGTGTTTTTGGGAAGGCTGTAGTGTTTTTGGGAAGGCTGTAGTGTTTTTGGGAAGGCTGTAGTGTTTTTGGGAAGGCTGTAGTGTTTATATGGAAGGCTGTAGTGTTTATATGGAAGGCTGTAGTGTTTATATGGAAGGCTGTAGTGTTTATATGGAAGGCTGTAGTGTTTTTGGGAAGGCTGTAGTGTTTATATGAAAGGCTGTGGTGTTTATATGGAAGGCTGTAGTGTTTTTGGGAAGGCTGTAGTGTTTATATGGAAGGCTGTAGTGGTTTTGGAAGGCTGTAGTGTTTTTTTTTTTGGAAGGCTGTAGTGTTTATATGGAAGGCTGTAGTGTTTATATGGAAGGCTGTAGTGTTTATATGGAAGGCTGTAGTGTTTATATGGAAGGCTGTAGTGTTTTTGGGAAGGCTGTGGTGTTTTTTTTTTTGGAAGGCTGTAGTGTTTTTTTTTTTTGGAAGGCTGTAGTGTTTTTGGGAAGGCTGTAGTGTTTTTGGGAAGGCTGTGGTGTTTTTGGGAAGGCTGTGGTGTTTTTGGGAAGGCTGTGGTGTTTTTTTTTGGAAGGCTGTAATGTTTCTTCAACACCTTCATATGGCGTATTTCTGATTTGGGTCGCATGTATGAGCACCAGTGTGACTGCACCTCCCCTTGTTTATCATTACACTCGCAAGAAATGTGCCACGGCTCCAAAGTGTATAAACTGAAGAAGACGCCATGGTAATAGTGTTTGGCTGCGTCTGGTGATAGGACGGATTTGGGACCCTCATTTCGTAGCAGTACCACCCTCTCCGTTCATTGCACCCCTCTCCTTAAGAGTTACACAATGAGGTGGGGTGGCGTGGGGTGTGTGTGGGGTGTGGGTGTGGGTGGGAGTTATAAAAAAGTGTTTCGCTTAATAATTGATGTGCTGCATTTCAATCAATTTTACCACGAAGCTAGGCTAATTAAGGGTTGCCTCCCATTCCCAGGGGTAATTTAAAGACGGCACGTAGAAAAGAGTTGATTCTCTTTACTCTTTCTTCTCTCTCTCTCTCTCTCTCTCTCTCTCTCTCTCTCTCTCTCTCTCTCTCTCTCTCTCTCTCTCTCTCTCTCAGTACATGGGAATTTGCTATTTCAGGAAAGCAGAGATGGCGGAGTGACCCGTCCTCCATGTCCGTCTCCCGGGGCGTCAGCCTAAATGCAATTAATACAGCCGCTTCGTCGACTGCTAATTATTAAATGACAAAAAGAGATTATTTTACACCAGACTAATTTAAAGTTCATAGATGCTCTTTTTTTTAATTAATTAAATATGGATGGAATAAAAAAAAAAAGTACACTTTAAGCATGACTAAAGGCCTTCGCACGTGAAGGTAATAATTAGCCACGCCGATGGTTCTTACCTACTCAGGCTACTTGGAGGGGAGGCTTCTTAATGAGAGCAGCTTAAGCAGCGTTTCTTTGAGTATTTAACAGTAAAATTAATAACGCAGGAGCTCAATTAAGGGAAAGGGGGAGTCGTCTGATCCTTAAATATACAAATGCACCTCCTCCCTCCAAATTCCACGTGCGAGGCAGATGACAGGCGTGTTTCACTGATGTTATCTGCAGGTCTTTTATAGTGTTTCCAAATTTTGGGCAGTTTCAGCAACCTGACGGTCAGTTGCAGGATATATATTTATCTGCTATATACATCAAACGTTGTATCATTTTGCAAACAATATAATTGGAGGTTTCTGTTTGTGTGAAATTTTACATAAACCTACTGCCCATGTTCTGTTACTTTGTTCGGTGGCTCTAATTAGCCTCTTGTGTGTGTGTGTGTGTGTGTGTGTGTGTGTGTGTGAGTACATGTGCGAAAGCCATAGGATGATGTGGGAAAAGCTCTGGACTGTCACCCTGATCTTATCGATCGAATAAGAGAAAAACAAAAAAAATTTGCTGTTCTGCAAAAAGACTTCATTACGTTTTTTGTTTTTGCTTTCTAGGAAATGTCTATGGTCTCAAAGCTACCACTCGGTTGCCAGTTATTCTTTAAAAACACGTAAATTTTATATCAATTTAAGTGCAGGTCAGAAATTGAACATTAAAGTACGGTATGTACGTAAATTTCGGTTAGAAACTGTATAAAATGTAGGTTTATATTTATATTTTGTTCATATAAAAGTTTACTTTTATGAGTCAAATCTGTCTGGTTTGCTGGACATTCTTCTGAAAACACCATCATGTTTTTTTTTTTTTTTTACAATTTTATATATAACAGTGCTCAATTTATTTTAATAAAACATTTCTATAATTTTGCATTTTGCTAAGAACTCAAGACCAGACCTTAATTTATATGTTTTCAGAACATCAGAACATTGTTTTTGAGCTGATAAACTCATGAAGCAGCCGCTAATGTGGAAACAGGGATCACCCAAGGGCAAATGACGATCCCCAATGAAAATCAGGATTGAAGCTGCACTGGATCGACAAGTCTGGATTGACCGGGCATCATTTACTGCGCCGTTCATGTCTGATTGATTTTCTGTCGATACGTCGAGACTAGTTTAGTCAAAGCTTAAAGCATGTCCTTGTATATTTATCTATATTTAAATATCTATCTATATATATATATATGTCCCTGGTGCGGTGATCGTATGTTGCAGGCACAATCAGAAAATATTACGTTGTATATGCAGCATGTCAGCAAATTCCGTGTGTGTGCGTGTGTGCGCGTGTGCGTGCGCGTGCGCGTGCGTGCGCTCTGTATTCTGTAATGCCTGAACCTTAGCACAGATACTCAGCTGGTAATCTAATTGAAAGGTAAGGCAGAGGAGGGAAGTGACCTCAATCTGAAATGAACTCGCAACACTGAAAGCTCCAGAGAAAGAAAAAGAACAGACCAGAGAGGACAAGATGACTGGAGTGTTGATTCTTTTTATTCTTCTTTTTTTTTCTCTCCATGTGCATGGCTATAGCTATTGAGAAGATGAAAAGAGAGCCATGTGTGCCTCTATTAAGCATTGCCTCAGCGAGCTTTGTATTTGTTTGTTTAATCCTCTGTCTTCTTTCTATCGTCTGGAGAAGAGACGTCCCCTTAGCAAATGGGGAAGAGGAGCCATCGGAGAATTGAAGAAGAGATGAAAGAAAAGGAGAGAGAGAGAGAGAGGGAGAGGGAGAGGGGGAAAGGGAAAGTGTAGGATGTAGTGACTGGAACTGTAGGCCTTGAGAAAGTGCGATGGTCTCAGGTGTTGAAGGATTCTCCTATTACTCGGTGAGCAGTTAGAGGCAGGGTTACTGTCACAGCTTTCCCCACCTTCACCCACCTTCTCCCACCTTCTGTGATAATAGCTCTTTTCATGGCAACACTTTATTACCCAGTTTGCATGATTACAAAGGCTTTTTCAAAGGTGGATTATCATCATCTCGTGTTCTGCTAATTAATCTCATTGACGGGGTTTTTGTTAATGAAAAGAAAGATGAAGAACTGGTTGTTTGTGCGTGCGTGTGTGTGTGTGTGTGTGTGTGTGTCTGGACAAGCCTGCTGAAGTACACTTTGGCTAGTTCAGGATTAAGGAAACTACCTCTCTCTTATTTAACATACTTTGTTTACTTCTATACTGTTTAAAATGGCTGTTCAAGCACATCTGGTCTACCCAAGCACATTAATGAGCACTTTCACTCAATGGAAATAAATCTGCTGTAAACAAAATGAACGCTTGTACTGTAGGTGCTTTTAAATTCAGATTAAAACATACTTCTTGTAGTGTAGTTTGACCTACAGTATATTTAAAGAGGACGTGGTGCGCACACAGTTTCAGCAAAAGTTAATCATGAGTACCTATAGAGTAGTATTACATCCTTCATCTTTCTAAAGAGTCTTTAGTTTGGTCAGGTTTATCAAAAAAAAATCCAGATTTATGCTTCTCTCCAGAAATCAGCTGAGCTTCTGGAGGCGTGGCCATAGGCGGAGCTAAATATTCACCAAACACACGTAGCTTTTGCGTATCGATCGTCTGCAAATTGTGACAGAAGTAGAAACATTGACTGGAAATAAAACTGGAACAAAACCGGAGTCGGAAACTGAGCAACAATCTTTAAACAAGGTTTTCCTTCCCTCACATACAAAAACACACTTCTTTGGAGATGTTCTTCTTGAGACAATTTCAGTAAATGAATGAAGCACGGTGGTGGGTGTGGCTTTGCTCTGGTTGCTTCTTGGAGGAATTCCTGCCTTTCACTACATCATGATAGGCCATACTAAAAGAAAAACTATTTCTGAAACTTAGACGAACCCGGAAGGTGTCTGTTTGGCACAGAAATACTCTGTACATCTAAAGTTTTTATTTTTTACTTTAGCCATGTTTAGCATGAGAATCCAACTCTTTAACAGTGTCAATAACTCCTACATGTGCTTGGTGAGCATTTTGCCCCCCATCACTTCTTCTTTTAAGAAGGTTTTACACTAGATTTTGGAACGATTTGTGTTCATTTAGACATAAATATCAGTGAAGTCTGGCACTGATGGTGCCTGTGGAGACCTGGTGCACAGTCGGCATACCGGTTCATCCAGATGGTATTCAGTAGAGTTTAATATTTGCCTTTAAATGTACTTAAGTATCCAAATTACTATGATTTATTATAACTATAATGTTCCTATTATCATTTTTTTTATCACAAGAATCTCCATTTCATGTCTAAATATCACCCTAAATGCATTTATTAAATTAAATTGCAATTAAATTCACGTCATTGTGCACAATTTATCAAACTCTCAAAACCAAGAACCATAAACTCCTTGGCGAATTGTAGCCATAAGATACATACAACATCAATATCCTTCTAATATCCTTATATGTCTTTTTAATGAGCCTTTGAAGCTGCACTGGAGATTCTCCTCACTGACCTCAGCTCAGGATTATTTAATGCAATAAAACCTTCATTCCATCACTTCAGCTAAAGGTAACTAAATCTATAAATGCTGTTTAACCACAATCCAACTAAACAAGTTACAACATGTTGGAATTATTTTGTTGCTGCACACATTATCATAAACAACATACTATACATTATAATGTTATGCAGCTAAAAGAAATGCAGTATTCTTGCTCATAAAAGCACAGCAGGAAACAGCAGAACCTGAGTGATATACAGTTATTAACCGACTTCATTAAATGCATTAACTTCTACTATCCTCATAACGAGATAAGTGATAGAGCTGCATACACACCTTTATCTTTTGCACGTTCCCCCTACTTTCCTTGTTTTTTCTGAATTGGGCTCCTGAGGGTTTCTACCTTTATTTGCCTCTCCTTTCTGAGTGTATGAGTGAGGGATCTTCTCCAGGCCGTAAGTGCAGACTCCGAGTCCCGACCAGCTTCATTCACCATCACATGAGATAATAATTGACACGACCGTGCAAGTGAGTGGTAAAGATGCCCCGTGCTGCCACCCGGCAATATGCCTCCCTGGGGGGGCTGCCCATGATGCCTATAACCGCCACTGGCAAGCGGCAATTCAAACAAGTTTAAAACGGAGCGTGAGCTCGACCCTGATTTGTGACTCGCTGCGTGTTTGACCAGTTAAATTTTTTATCCTCATAAATAAAAGGAACGACTGATTTCGTAAAATGTTGTTGAGGAAAAATGACTATATTTGACTTGTAGTGAAGTTACAGTAAAAATCTCCCCAAACGGAAATACTTTAGTAAAGTACAGACACGTGAAAAAACAACTTAAGTACCAGAACGAATTACATTTACTGCCTCAATTTCAAAATCGTAAGGCAATTCCACCTGCGTCATTTCCGCCTGCCGTTATTTTATTTTCAGCTTCTTTGAAATGGCGCGGCAACGATTAAAAATGCGTCATCGTTTATGAAAAGCTCACACACAGAACACACTGAACAGAAAAAGGCTTTTTCTAATGTATCCAAACATTTTGTTTTCAAACAGCTGATGAAGCGTTTTCCGTCTCAGTGTGGAAAGAAGTCAAAACGGAGAGAAAAATATGCGTTTTCAAACTAAAACCTATTAGTGTGAACCTGGCCTGAGATGTTCAGCTTGTGAAAGGGGTCGATGCTTTATTTTCTTCAGGAGGTACCAGACTTTGGACAACAGCCACGGGTCATTACATTCAATTATCGATGCAGGGCCTACGGTGCTCAGCCGTCCACTGGGGATGTATGGCCTTAGTATTAATATGATCAAGATTATAATATAGTGTATATTACAGTATACTTATTATTTATAGATTATAAAAAGTAACAATTTTTGAAACATGTAGAAAAACGTTTTTGTATTGTACATTTTACTGATGCATTAGAGGGTGATACAGTATATCATAGACTCCTGTACTGCTGTGTGATGTATGTGTGTTGTGTGACGATATGAGTGGCGAGGCAGAACCTCGGACCGTCCCATCACGCCCCGGCTGGTCGAAGGAGACCAGCGACCTGAGGCAGGGCCGGGGTGATGACGGATGGGCGGGCTGTAATGGTGGGGGTGCACAGCGGGAGCCTCCGGGGCAAAATCCGGCCCTCTCCTGTCCTCCCGAACGGCCGGCCGCCTGGGTTATTGATGCACCCGCCCCAGGGGGAAGGGAGGGGGGGCGGTGAGAAAGGGGAGGAGGGTTAGTGGGAAATGGATGCACGTAGGCAAGTCGGCGTTCTGTCATCAAACAATGGGCTTGTGAAAGATGGCCAGCGCTCAATATGATCAGTCATCTGTTGATCAAGATGTAATGTGGCTCCGTCTCGTCTCTCTCTCTCTCTCTCTCTCTCTCTCTCTCTCTCTCTCTCGTCTCTCACTCTCTCTCGTCTCTCTCTCTCTCTCTCTCTCTCTCTCTCTCTCTCGGCCTCTTTGAAGCTGCCAGAGTTTGTGAAACTGTGCAGTGTCTTTTTGTCTTTGCTTTGACTTCTTATTTTTGGTTATGTGCGGGCGGAGGAGGGATTGTATTTGTTATGTGACTAAAAAAAGCACCACACACAAACACAGAAACACACACTCCTCCCCTAGCACTCAGCCTTGTATCATTTGGCTGTGGCTAGTGGAGATGTAATGCACTCAAACAGGCAGTATTCATGTGGTGAGTGAGAAATGCATTTGCTCTGAGTGAGGGGCTTGAACAGGTTTTGCGGCTTGACCGCAGTGCCTTTGTTTAGTTCCCGCAAAATATATAATGCAGCAGCTGAAACCGCTGCCAAAGTATTTATGCTCCTCCGCTGACCGCACTTAAAATGGCCCTCAGCTTTAAGCGTTCTCAATCCGCTAATGCTGAGGAGCCTCGATTAGCTAACGAGACAGCTCCGGTCTCGGGTGACGTGAAAACGAGGCCTGGACGAGATGCCTGACAACTTTATGATCATCATTACAGAGGTGGCGCTGATCCGTGAAACATCACAGTATAATTGCTGTGTAACAGATGATGGCGTCCGGGACCGTCTCAGACTCCTACATTATTAGCTCTACTCTCTCACTCCTGGAGATACTTAGATACTTCAGGACAGCTAAGTAGGAGGCGTATTATCTTGATGGCTGTCACTGCTGCTGGGGCAATATTTGCCTTTTTTTTTTTTTTTTTTTGCTCCTGTAATGTTATCTGGCTCTTTAGAGCAGGGGCCCATGCCTCTGGCTGACCCCTCTGTCTGACCCTAGTGTAAACACCATGTCATGTTTAGCCCTCTTAAATAGGCCTGGCTCTCATCAATGTTTTATGCTGGGGTAAATATCATATGCTCTTCACTTATTTACATCCGGCCAAGGAGCTCTGAAACCCTGGTCCGCATGAAATATTCATCATCATTTTAGCAAATGCATGTCTTTGTCAATACTGCTGGGTTTGGGTGCCCACCCTATCCCACTCTCCGGAGCTCAGATCAGAGCTTTATGGCTTCATAGATGTGGCAACAGGGAGGTTACGATGAATTACATTAGCCGGGGTATCCTTCGCGTCTTGCTGGCGCAAAACTTGATCCTACTTTTATGGAGCGTTCGTTTCATCGCTATTTTATTTTTGTCAGGAATCAATGGGATTGCGGAGATGAAATAGCACATTAATTTGATTTCTGGTTACGACTGTTTTATAAATGTAGTGTTAAAAAAACAGGCTTAAAATGGAGTTAAAGCACATGGCAATTATATACTATATTCGATTTTTATGATCTATTTATACGTGCAGTTTATAACGGAACTCTATACTGTGGTATTTAGTCTCTTCGTACTAAATCAGATCCGTGACCTCAGGTGCGAGATTGGTGCAAATGAATACAGTCTAGTTAACATTCAATCAGTCTTAACATCCAGCACCTTCTTTTTTTATCTTCGTCCTTTCATGTGAGAACACTCTTCCTTTTAATACTGTTCACTGGATCAGACCTGCTCGCTCGCTGTGCTTTGATTTTAAATCTCAATATGCAATTTAATTTTAGGTTCTCTTCAAGTAGGAAAGGAAACATGTTATTTTCATCCCACACCATCATCTCCTCCTGTGCCCTGTGTTTTTCCATAGTAGGATCAGATCAGAAGGCAGAAATGATTTTTAACAGAGAAACAGTTTGTAAACCCATAACCATAAGATTGGCATGTGCTTTTTTTTTAACATCCCATTTCCCATTTAGTTCCCATTTGCTGTTATAAAAACCTCCACTATTCTGGGAAGATGTTCTACTAGATTTTTATGAAGATTTGTGGAGAGGCGTTCATCCACAAGGGTGTTAGTAAAGTCATGTACTGATGTAGATCTATCTATCTATCTATCTATCTATCTATCTATCTATCTATCTATCTATCTATCTATCTATCTATCTATCTATCTATCTATCTATCTATCTATCTATCTATCTATCTATCTATCTATGTAAAAAAGGCAGACACGTTCATATTCTTGCTCATCTCTGATTGATTACAGTCACAACTTCACTGTTTGTTGTATTATTTTTAGGGCTGTCAATCGATTAAAACATTTAATCACACAATGAGTTAACTCTTGATTAATTGCAACTTAATCACATTTTTTATCTGTTTTAATTTAAATGAATACTTAAATTAATTATTTTCAAGTTTTTAATACACTAATCAACATAGGCATGGATGTTTTATGCAAAAGTATGTTTATTATTTGTGAAAACAAACTCAACAAAGAGCATAAAGACAAAATTTTCTTATAAATGTTTTAATTCATGGTGTTTTTCATGTTTTTAAATGATGTAAATCATCAGGACAATGATGATTTTGCTATGTTTCCACACGGATGGTTTTAATTGCCGGATGTGCGCATCGTGGCGGATTTTGGTGTTCGATATGAGACTTGGCACATCAGTAAATGTAATGTTTAGTGAATAAAAATTATTTTATTAGTTTTTTTATATTTGAGTTAAAAAAAGGACATCATGTATAAATTTGTGTTGCATGGAAGGTTTTAAATTTACTTCGTTGATATTTATTTATATTTTTATCAAAAATGGTCAAACAGAAATGTTCGCTGCATTAATCACGCGTTAATAAAATCAATGCTGTTAAAATGAATTTGCGTTAACGTGTTATTAACGAGTTGATTTTGGCAGCCCGAATTATTTTACATAAAAAACAAAACCCGATGGTGAGTGCTTACTGCATTGTGGGTTGGACAGAATCACAGGCTCAGGTCTGTAGATCTGGACTAAATCCTGTCAGATTTGCTTGCTTTCCAGGCAGCTTTGTTGTACTCTCAGGGGGATATGAGTGAGCCATGGAGTCTGTGATTAGAAGAGGCTTGTATCTCGGTCTTTATTATGGAGTGTTGGGTTGAAATTCACTGCCGATATAATTTTCTTGGGATTGGGCTCTGTTGTGTGTTTTTTTTTATTTTTTATTTCTGTACCAGTATCTTGGAATATGAGTGAACATACAATAAAGGCTGCCAGTACACCAGTCAGACCAGGCCAGGCTAGGCCAGTACAGCTCCCGGACCCTTCCACTCCAAGGCCATGCTGTTGTAATAAATGCTACATGCTGAAATTTGGGAAAGTTGTCATCCCAATGGAAACGTTTGTTGATATAAAACTTGTGTAATTTTTTCAGCATTGATGGAGCCTTTCCAAATGTCCAGCCTGCCCATTCCACAGGCAACGATGCACCCCAATACCTTTAGAGATGTAGGCTTCTGAACTGAGCACTGATAACAAGCGGAATGATCCCTATCCTCTTTAGCCCAGAGGATGCAGCTTCCACAGTTTCCAAAAAGATAGTCACATTTTAATTTGTCTGATCACAGAACAGTTTTCTACTTTCCCTCACTCCATTTTGAATGTTTTTTTGGCCCAGAGAAGATGGCTGTGTTTCTGTATCGTTTTCACATATGGCTTCTTCTTTGAATGATAGAGATTTAACCAGCATTTTTGGATGTCATGGTGAACTTTGTTCAAAGACATTGATTTCTGAAGGTGTTAATCAGTGATTTGCTTTACAGAATTATGACTGTTTTTAATAGAGTGCCACCTGAGAGCCTGAAGATCATGGGCATCCGATTGTTGATTTTTTTTTCCTTCGGAAATAAGTGGGAGTGTTCAAAATTCCTGTATGAGTCTGGGGATTGGTCAGAATTATTTCAGGTGGGGTTGGTCACTATTCCTACAAAAGATGGTTGAATTGGTCAGAATGTTTTTCTGGAGAAAACAAGAGTGATCAGAATACCTTTTGGGAATGGGCAGGAGCAAGTTCTGGAAGTTTATTAGGTTACTTCAGAATGAACAAAAACCTTTGTTGAGCATTATTCCGATTTTTCTCATTAGAATTTTTCATTGCACAGGACCAATGATCATTTATAACAATATGATGACTATTGCAATGAAAGTGCAGGTTGAGGGTCCTGTATTGAGAATGTCTTCAAAATGTATCTGGTGGCAAGCAAAACGAAGGAAACAAACAAAAAAAGATCAAGCTACTATATTTGACTACGTTTATTTACATCCTTATTATAAACAGATTCAAACTCTTTATAACAGGTTTCAATTATATTTGTTTTGTGCGGTCTGTGCATTTTTCTGTTCTCTTTGTATCAATTTGGTTTTCTTTCAGCTTCAACTTTCCACTTTCATAACACAAAGTGAATTAAATGTAATAAATTACATCCAAAATCATGAATGTGTGCGACATGATTCCCAGTGACAGTGTACGGTTCCAATGTCTTATTATAATAATATTAATAATAAAAATATTACAAAGTCCCTGAATGATCTAAAAAGTTGTCAGCTAATCATTTATTTTAGCTTTTAAAAGACTTTTATATAATTATATTTGTTTTATTAATTGCCATTATGTACTTTCTTAGACATTATGCACTAAGAATTTCGATCTTATATATAATATTTTATCGTATCTAATGAAATGCTCCCCCTTGATCAGAGCTTCAAAGTATTTTCCAGTCAGCCCCAATTCATCAAGGTGACTTGTTCAGGTACAGACGTTCCCTTTGTCCATGTGTGCTCTTTGGCAGAAATGTCTCGTACTAAAAGTGCACTTCTGGCCAGTAGTGCGAGTTTCACCGAGACATGTGCCAGAGTTGAGCATGACTTTGTCTCTCAGTTCCTCCAAGGTAATGGGTAGACACAGTGGCAGTCTTCGCTGCCCTGGGTGAAATAAGATGATAATAAGAGAAAGGAAAGCTATTACTGTCGCTTGGCTTTCATTATGCAAATGATATTAAAACAGGCCGCATGGATGGCCCCTGGCTACAGGCTAATCTCCATGCAGTGATTACAATGTGTCAAACTTAGTCATTTTGATTATGACATGTTAATTACATGCCATGTTTTCACCTGCACAGCTGATAGGTGCACTCTAAAACAAAAAGACACAAGTTGAGACAAATATTGTTTTTGGACGTTAAAAGGCAAGTGATCGTTAATTTATCAATTAGCCGGGAGACCTTAACGATCCGTCTTGTGCTTCGCTGAATCGATGTTTCCAGGGACAAGATGATGAATACTTTAAGAAAGAACTCTTTCTGAACCATAAAAATGATTGGAAACAATTAGAAGGTTTTTTTTTTGTGGTGTACATTTGGGTTGCATTTTAGCTTTTAAGAAATGTGGCAAATGGAAAGGAAATGGTCTGTTGCTTTCGTACCTTTGCGTCCCATTTCAGGGTTGAGGTTCGAATCCCATTTATGCCGTCTGTGTGCTATGTGTAGAGGCTTTTTTTCCTTTCCATAAGTTCTATGTATCCAACATTAACAGTGGTATTCAAGTACACAAAATAGTGTTTTATTGGCTGTGGCTTGATTGACATTCTTCTGAGCGTAACTACATCTGTCCTATTAGCCTTTACCTATTATTATTATATTATTCCAAGATTTCACGTATACATATGTCCTCTTATTGAACACCAAACTCCAGCCGAGAGTGATGGGGCAGGGGCTGCTTTTTATTCCTTCTATTAGCAGCTGTAGAGACCCATTGTGTTTATGCATCTCTAGACTGAGACGCCAATTCTAATGGAGGCCTCTCTGATTTGAATGAAGTGGTTAGGGCTATCTGAGTGTTCTTTAGCATGAGGCACGGACAGCCTGACCCATCTACTCCGTTGATTGTTTATGTGCTTTATGCCACAAATCCTCAGGGATTCATAAATATTGATTGGAGACATAAAATGGATGGAATCCTTCTAGCAGGTCCAGGCCCTGGGAATACACTCCATTTTTCGACACACAATGGGACCTGTGCTTCAAAAGTTGTTTTTGATGGTGATTTTTTTTGTCCTTTGAAATATAAATATATATTTTTCTATTTGTTGCTTTTTATACCTCTGCCGTTGTCAGGAATTGCACAGGGAAGCAGATTGACTGTGTACGTTTAGCTAAGAAGAGCTTTTATTTTCTGTTCGCCGTGTCTGCCAGAGCCGTGCCCCGTGGTTCATTTCAACTGCTGATGAAAATATTCTTATACTTAATTGGGAATAAGTATAATAATTATAAATTTTTCATCATGATGCAGATCATGTATGTTAGTGAATGTAATATTCTATATTAATATGCATTGCTCTGTGTCTGACTTCAGACAAAAAGAATCAAAGACATTAACGAGTGAATGAACAAAAAATAAAAATGAATGAATGAGATTAAGTTTTATTATAAATATATATCTAAAATGAAATGACCATTTAAAAGAGGTAAAAAAAAAAAAAATTCTAATAAAAAAAAAAAAATTTATTTATAGCAGGAAGTCCCGTCACCCTGGTAATAAAATACGACACCTAGTCGTGGTTTCAGCCTGTATTTCTAAAGCTGCACATTGTACATTAAAAACCACAAAAATGCTCATGTGGTTGGAGCTTCAGTCCTTCTGTAGTGAGGTGAGAGGCTGCGTTAACGAGGCAGTCATTTAAAACAAGAAAGAAAAAAAACCCCAAATAAATAAATAATTATATTGCACTGTTTTAGGAAATTGCATATTTCTAAATGACAGACGGTTTTAAATTACATCCATTCTGTTTCTCTCTCTCTCTCTCTCTCTCTCTCTCTCTCTCTCTCTCTCTCTCTCTCTCTCTCTCTCTCTCTCTCTCATATAAGCTGAACATTAGGGTTAAACTGGTTTAGTCATCATTGTTACTGCTACGATTCCAAATCAATGGAAATCAATGAGCATTAATAAAGTATATTGATGGACTGGTTGCATGTCAATAACAATAAACACGAAGACCAGTGTCGGTTTAAGTTTGTTAGTCAATAATTCCTAGCTACATTTATATCACGGCTTGTAAAATATTATTATTATTGAAATGATTGTAATATCTATATGTCGTTCTCAATATAAAAACATACCTACGTGTCCCTTAGTTTCAGACGTTCAAAGCCTTCAGCAGAAGTATATAAAAATAAAGCTGTAGGGTAAAAGAAATGCTTTGTTTGTGCTAATTAATGTCTAGTATGCGACATTATTTCTCGAGCACATAAACAATTGAGTGGTTTGCATTAAAGGAATGAATAAACAAAAATTTTTTCATCAAGATCCACATTTTTAATACTACTTTTTTTTTTCTCTAACCCCAAACCCCCCCCCCCCCCCCCCCCTAATTGTATGTGTGTCCTGCCACCGATCTGTCAACTTTAGTTTAAAATGACAGGCCTGGCTAAATAAACTCCATTCATAAGCAAAGCCTGCAATTTGCCCCCCAAGGAAAGCGGTATGGACAAAAAAAAAATCGAGCAGCAACAACAACTTATTCAGTACCTGTCACCTTGTGTTAATAAATAAGAATATATTTTTCCGAGCGATGGCGTTGTCTGGCCGAGCGGCTCGGGGTGAGGTGAGGTGCGTGCTCTCTAGATTAAACATCTTGTCTGGTCAGGCAGCCTCCTAATAAATAGCAATCGGGATTCACTGTGTTTTAATGAACAAGACACTGCTTTTTACGGGGCGCAATTTATAGGGCCAATTCACTGTGTCCATCAGAGCGGCTGCCCTCCCGCCCCGGTTGCTGCCTTACCTCATCAGGAAGAAGGTGCGTGAAATTGGGCAAGTGGCTGAGAAAAGGCAGAGGGCCTCTGACTCAATTTACCCGCTGACATCTCTGATCTTGCTCCCTGAATCAGTAAGCAATTCTGGCAATGAGATGCATGGAAATTAATTACTCCATTTTGTGCCCACCCCCATACACACACACAGACATCAACACACACATTCACACATATGCAACGTGTCAGTTTGCCCCTCTGGGGTGCTGGATTGGTTTACATACGCTTAATAACAGGGCAGGGTGTCGCTGGATGTGAACACACACACATGCAGACGATGCTTGAGCGAATGTGACATCGCGGCCCACCCACTTCCACTTCCCACAGAGCCTGGGTCACACACTCACGGAGGGATGACAGACAGACGAGTCTGGCACGCTCCATCCTCTCTGAGCGCTAGCAATATAATACAATTAACCGTCTGTGGAAATGATTTAGATTTGGCAAAAATCTACGTATTTCGGGTGCCGTCACATTTGGTTCGTCCGAATAAGTCGAAATCTATCGATCTGAATCTCCACCAATCTGTGCGTCTAAATTCTAGCGCAGTTTTATTGCCATCTAAAATATACCTGAATCTGAATCGACTCAGTGACAGGAAGTGAAGCGAGCATGTCCAAACAACTTCTGGGTTTGTTCCCATCCCTTTTCTTTTTAACCCACAAGGTGCAAACAGAACCAAAGGAAAGAGCTGTAGCATTTAAGCACTGTTCTGTGTGTGTGTGTGTAATCAAAAATAGAAAATGAACACTTAATATAGAAAACAAACCTTTTAAAAATAGATATTTTTTAAATGTATTATATATATTATTATTCATATGGTTTGATTAACCTTTTTCCATCACATTATTTAAATATGCTTTTAGCCTTAAATGCAAGTGAGCCTTTTTTTTTTTTTTTTGGTATTAAAATTGATATTTATCAAATATCGAATCATTAATTATATATTACGGTTTGATTATCTTATGTAGAAAAGTTGAAAAGCAATGTTTTATAAAAGAATGTTTTTAGCACCTGAGTCATTTAAAAATAAAATTTTTTTATTTATTTGCATTTTGGTTAATTAAAATGTAAAATCAAACCAAACTAAATGAACAAAATGCACTATTAACAATGTGAATTGTTAATAGGAAATAATGCTATAAATTGCTATAAAGTTTCCCTGAAAATTACATTTTAAAGTCTTACACTTTGAATTATGTTAATGTGAAGTCAAGAGTGTATTTTTTTTTGTTGTATCTTTATATATATATACAGTGGGTACGGAAAGTATTCAGACCCCCTTAAATTTTTCACTTTTTGTTATATTGCAGCCATTTGCTAAAATCATTTAAGTTCATTTCTTTTCCTCATGAATGTACACATAGCACCCCATACTGACAGAAAAACACAGAATTGTTTACCTTTTTGCAGATTTATTAAAAAAGAAAAACTGAAATATCACATGGTCCTAAGTATTCAGACCCTTTGCTGTGACACTCATATATTTAACTCAGGTGCTCTCCATTTCTTCTGATCATCCTTGAGATGGTTCTACACCTTCATTTGAGTCCAGAAATTTTTGATTATACTGATTGGACTTGATTAGGAAAGCCACACACCTGTTTATATAAGACCTTACAGATCACAATGCATGTCAGAGCAAATGAGAATCATTAAGGTCAAAGGAACTGCCTGAAGAGCTCAGAGACAGACTTGTGGCAAGGCACAGATCTGGCCAAGGTTCCAAAAAAATTTTGCTGCACTTAAGGTTCCTAAGAGCACAGTGGCCTCCATAATCCTCAAATGGAAGACGTTTGGGACGACAAGAACCATTCCTAGAGCTGGCCGACCGGCCAAACTGAGCTATCGGGGGAGAAGAGCCTTGGTGAGAGAGGTAAAGAAGAACCCAAAGATCACTGTGGCTGAGCTCCAGAGATGCAGTCGGGAGATGGGAGAAAGTTGTAGAAAGTCAACCATCACTGCAGCCCTCCACCAGTCGGGGCTTTATGGCAGAGTGGCCCGACGGAAGCCTCTCCTCAGTGTAAGACACATGAAAGCCCGCATGGAGTTCTCCAAGATGGTGAGAAATAAGATTCTCTGGTCTGATGAGACCAAGATAGAACTTTTTGGCCTTAATTCTAAGCGGTATGTGTGGAGAAAACCAGGCACTTCTCATCACCTGTCCAGTACAGTCTCAACAATGAAGCATGGTGGTGGCAGCATCATGCTGTAGGGGTGTTTTTCAGCTGCAGGGACAGGACGACTGGTTGCAATCAAGGGAAAGATGAATGCGGCCAAGCACAGGAAAACCTTCTCCAGAGTGCTTTGGACCTCAGACTGGGCTGAAGGTTTACCTTCCAACAAGACAATGACCCTAAGCACACAGCTAAAATAACGATGGAGTGGCTTCACAACAACTCTGTGATTGTTCTTGAATGGCCCAGCCAGAGCCCTGACTTAAACCCAATTGAGCATCTCTGGAGAGACCTAAAAATAGCTGTCCACCAACGTTTACCGTCCAATCTGACAGAACTGGAGAGGACCTGCAAGGAGGAATGGCAGAGGATCCCCAAATCCAGGTGTGAAAGACTTGTTGCATCTTTCCCAAAAAGACTCCTGGCTGTATTAGATCAAAAGGGGGCTTCTACTAAATACTGAGCAAAGGGTCTGAATACTTAGGACCATGTGATTTTTTAGTTTTTCTTTTTTAATAAATCTGCAACAGTGTCAACAATTCTGTGTTTTTCTGTCAATATAGGGTGCTATGTGTACATTAATGAGGAAAATAAATGAACTTAAATGATTTTAGCAAATGGCTGCAAAATAAAAAAGAGTGAAAAATTTAAGGGGGTCTGAATACTTTCCGTACCCACTGTATATTGTTGCATACAGGATGAAGGAAAAACACCAGCACAGAACTATATTCTAGATTACAAAGGAGAAACCATATCTGGACAAGAAAATGGACAAGAGCTAGAAGCGTGCATTTTGAAAATGCTAATAGCTAATGCGCACTCAGGTAGCCGCTAATAAACTACTGTAGATTTATTTTGCCTGAAAAACACGAGTAGCGTCACTTTCTGTAGTTTTAATTTACGAACCTCAAGTTCTCAAAAAAGTTAAAATAATAGTGTACCATAAGAACTATGATTTTGTTCTTTGAGATTAGCCTTGGTAGATAACCAGAATAGATTCTTGTTTTGTCATGTCATAATTAGCATATCATTTTATTTATTCATGTAGATATAAGATATCATAAAGAAATGTTTTTTTTTTTTATCTCAATGCTGATTGATTGGGTGTTGGACATTTTGCATAAATTACACTTACACATGTTTTTTTTTTTTATGTTTTTTGCTCATTAAATGATATATAGTATATATGTGACTATGTTAAATAGTTCATGGTGTTACATTAAACACTATTCTACACATCAAATGCCTAATAGAAATGAATCTCCTCACACTGTCCTTCACCTGGACTTTTCTAAGACCCGAGGTCACATGACCAACCGTCATGTACACATGTGCTCTCATTTTCTTTGTCACACACTCCATTTAATTATTTCTTATTCCATTTAGGATCCCAAGGCTAAAAAACACTTTCATATGATAAAATTATAAAAAGACAGCACTGTTTATTATTAGTGATTTCCTATGAATTGTGTTTGCAATGCTTTTAGCGTAGCTTTGTGCAGTTTAGCGCTATTAGTGCGTACGGCGAATTTACCTCCTAATGCCCTCAAGGATGCTTACAGGCAACCTGAGAGAGTTCATTGTTACTTATTCATTGGCCAGACATCAGGTCAGCTCTGTGTTCACATTACACACCGACACTTGATTTGAGTCCGCGGTAAACACTGGCTTCATCTGTCATCACCTCACAAAATCTCTCGCCTTGGCACGCAGGAGTGCCACCTTTTCATGTGCCGGCGTCCGAGACCTGCCAAGCAAACACGAGTACAGTTAAGCTTGTTGTAACAGAGTGCCCTGATACCTGATCCCCACAGGGCTCTTATCGCTTGGCATTCAATCTACTGCATGCTGTATCTGAAGCATCTTCTACACTGTGCTACAAATTCAAACCATCAAATCCTGCCTGTCAGGATTGCTGCCATTGTAACCCGTCATTCATCTATGACATGTTTGATGGAACCAGGTCCAGTTTCGACCTCTGGAGCATCAGGTTTTAGCGTGGCATGTGAGAACAGGGGCGATAAGGAGATGGAGAAAAGAAACGGCGCATTTTTACGGTGTAGCTGGAGTGTAATTACAGCGGCGCCTTTCTCTAAATATCGCTTTCTCCACTCATGAATTAGGCATCGACTTCAACTCTGAAAGAACCGAGTCAGGGGTCAGTGATGCAACAGGAGGCTTGATTCAGTGTTAGGGATAATCTTTAGGGGCAAAGGTCAGGCTGAGATAATGAATAATCAGGTGGACACTTGACAACATTAAATATATAAAATTATCTAAAATGTGTATATGTGTGTGTGTGTGTGTGTGTGTGTGGGCAGGGCTGACTTGTCCTACCTATAGGGATAAAGAGAGTAGAAATATAAATGAAAAGCATGCTGTTATTGGATAAGGATTATATCTCAGTAAGACCATGGCCTGAAACATGACCAGAGAAACAAATAAAAGAATGAATAAAATAAGATTTAATGCACATTTTTTTTCTGGAAAAAGTCACTTATTTAATAATGTGGAACATCTACATCAATGGTTGCTTCCTTCTCTATTCCAACAGATATAAACCTCAGCGGTCTCACTTGATCTCTTCAGGTTAATAAGCCAAAAAAGCAGCTTGTCATGGTACAGAAAAGGGAAAAGACAGATTTCTGAGCTGTTCCTTGGATCATTGACCCGACCCAAACCTAACTTATCTTATATTACCTGACCTTACATTACTTTACTTTACTTTACTTTACTTTACTTTACTTTACTTTACTTTACTTTACTTTATTGTACATTACTTTACTTTACATTATTTTACTTTACCTTAAATTACCTTACTTTACTTTGCTTTACCTTACATTATTTTACTTTACTTTACCTTACTTTACCTTACATTATTTTACTTTACTTTACCTTACTTTACTTTACATTATTTTACTTTACTTAACTTTACTTTACTTTACTTTACTTTACTTTACTTTACCTTACCTTACCTTACCTTACCTTACATTACTTTACTTTACTTTACTTTACTTTACCTTACCTTACCTTACATTACTTTACTTTACTTTACTTTACTTTACCTTCCCTTACTTTACTTTACTTTTCTTAACATAACTTTACTTTACCTTCCCTTACTTTACTTTACTTTACTTTACTTTACCTTCCCTTACTTTTCTTAACATAACTTTACTTTACCTTCCCTTACTTTACTTTACTTTACTTTACTTTACTTTACTTTACTTTACTTTACCTTACTTTTCTTTACATTACTTTACATTACTTTACTTTACTTTACTTTACTTTACTTTACTTTACTTTACCTTACTTTTCTTTACATAACTTTACTTTACCTTCCCTTACTTTACTTTACTTTACTTTACCTTACTTTTCTTTACATTACTTTACTTTATCTATAGTGTAGTACTGCTCAGTTTCATTTTTAAACAAATGATCACATTTTCTAAGCACTGAGTTTCCCCGAGCAAATTAACTAATCATACTGTGTTAGATAAATTTGTGTCCAGTTTGGTTAACTCAGTAACAGTTGCTGATATTAATACACTTTAAAACTTTCAGTGAAAAGAATTTGAGTGAATGTACTCTGTTACTTTACTATATTTTAATTGATAAGCATTAAAAATTACATTTTGCACCTCTGAGCAACGTTTTTATCACCGCTGGCCACATGTTCAGTACAAAGGGCTGGAATAAATTCCAAACACTTTGAGAACCAGCTTTTGTTGAAGTTGAAGAAAACTATCGTCCCTCTCTGAGACTGAGAGCTGCGTGAAATCACAGCTCTGAATATTTGGTTTGGTTTTATTTGCAATAATTTACACTCATTTTATTTCTACATTGAACACTAATGGTTCGTTTGTTTGATCTTGGTTTCAATCTGACACGTTAAAGAGGCTGTTGTGTGGATCTTAATATTGTTAATGCAGTGTCTATGTTATTTATACACAAATCAACTGTTGTTGGCTTTTTAGTAACGCGTGTCTTGGTGTTGCGCCAACGTTCGATACGAGTCAAAAATTCAAGTATTGTTCAAACTAGATACTCGAAGACTTTTACTCAACTCAAATTATAATTGATGACTTTTTTAATTTTAATGGAGTAAGTTTTGTAAAAGGGCATCTATACTTTTACTTAAGAAGGATTTTCAGTTTCACTCTTTACACCTTTGTTAGTTAGTAGCGTCACTGTGTCCCAGCTCAACTAGCTGAAGAAATTATATTAAAAATCAATGCAAGGATGTTTTTTTTTTTGGATCTTTGGCTAGCAGTCATTCTAACACTGCAGAGTAATTCCTTTTAAATTAGCAATCCATTAGCCAGATAATGTTTGCGTTGCTCACTGCAAGAGAAAGCATCTTGAGTAAAAACAAATGTACTTGATTATGATAAGATTATGATAACATAATTGTGTATTATTTTGTACATTTTTTTTTATAGATTTTTTAGAAAAGTCTATAATTCTACAGTGCTAGTGTAATATCCAGGCTAAAGTTAATGAAAAATCATCAGTAGTACGACGTTTGTGTATAGAAATAGGCTTTTGTTAATACATTTCTCATATCACAAATCAAAATTCAGGCTTTGGACCTACAAGAACATCCAGTGCAAAGCTGACAGGATTCACCTGCGCGCGCGCGCGTGTGTGTGTGTGTGTGGAATGTTCTGGCGAGATTCCCCTGGCTAGCTTGAGCTCTGCTCACATTGCAACGCTGTAACGTGAAGCAATTAACCTAACAGCGAGTTCCCCCTACCTACTCCCCCTCCACCGGCAGGGGACCTGGGGTTAATTGGCAGCTTGGCTTGGACAATTTGCTGGGAATCTGAGGCCGGGTGTAAAGGGCGACGCTCTGCTTTGTAGGAATCCGTAAGGCACATGTACATCACACGCGTCCCCCTGGAACGATGGCTTTATAGATGACGAGCCCTGCCAAGCACCAACTTACCTCATATGACTCCATTTCAAACACGTGGAACAAGGACAGGCTCTTGTTTCCAGTCAGACACGGAAATTAGGGACACACTGAAACTGTGATATTTGTATTGGTTATAAATAGTAATTAAATGGTCTGTTTTTACACTGAAATCTGTTTAAAGAACATCTCATAAAGATCACATCATTTAGGGTTCATTTCAAGTTTTTTACTTTCTGCAAAGGTCTAATGGGAGTTCAACTATTTTAAATTGGGAAACACTGTTTTTGGGAAGTGTTTAAATTCATTTTAGACGTAGAATTACACATTTTCATATGTGAAGCTCATATTTCTGTTAGTGGGCATCTTCCCCTCTTATTTTCATGACCTGAGTGTTAATTTTAACCTTCTGCCTTTTCACCTCCACTTCGCTTTTGCATTGATTGTATATGGGAGAGTTTTCTAAAGTTACATTTTTGTTGTAAAAAGAATCAAAAATTCGGTCAATTTTCTGTCCTGGAACTTTACAGAAACAAAAAGGGCAAATTCACACGCTGTAAAAAATATCAGTTCCAATCAGATTAAATAAAGAGAAAAACACAACACGGATAACGACCGGTTACACGTACAAACAAAAACGGCAATGGAAGTGAATGCATGTGAATCGATGCATCTCATACGTGCACTTCATGATCGCTGCTCATGTTGGATTGCGTTAGCGAGAACCTTTCGCCTCGTTCTCATCTGTCATCCACTGCACTCGCAGTCACGGCTAATTTACAGCCAGCTAAACACGACTAAGCAGTCTAATTGCCATTAAGTGGATTTCAAAGACTTGTTCTGGGCATCAGGCTGGAAAATTTGTACTAATTTTATACGGCAGGGCTATGACACGTCTCTGACACGTCTCTGACACGTCTCTGACACGTCTCTGACATTTGAACTGTAATTAATATAAGCATTTTTACACTCAAATCTCCACCTTTATCCTTAACTTTTTTATTTGTTAGCTAATTTTTTTTTGTCCGTTTCACTTCTAAGAGTTAAATTCTTTCAGCTTCTGCGAGATAATAGTGCCAGAGAGCATTTATTTATTTATTTATTTATTTATTTATTTATTTATTTATTTATTTATTTATTTATTTATTTATTTATTTTTTCTTATTTATAGATTTTTTATGCATTTGGTATAAAGTCTTATTGTACCACTATCTTGCTTCACCTGGCAGTCAGCCATGGCCTTGTTGATGTTCTTGCAGTATCTTACTGACCTTCTTACACGTTTTACAATGTATGTGTCTAGTGTGCAATCCCACTGTGCTCAATGTGTGAGCACTAGAAGATTTAAGAAACACCGTTTAAATACACTTCAAAATCTAGTGTAATCCCCAAATTGGCGTTATTATAACGCCAATTTGGGGATTAAATGTGGAAAGGGACGTTCAGAAAGAAGCTCATACCAATCTTCTCATTAGGTGTCTTTTATCCATACAGTCTATATCGACTGTTATAACGTAATAATGTAACGGGCGTTTTACTTGTAACATGTACATTACAGAACAGTGAAATTCTTTCTTTGCATATTCCAGCCATGTTAGAAAACTGAGGTCAGATCTCAGGGCAATGATACAGATGGTTAAGGGCCTTGCTCAAGGGCCCAGCAGTGGCAGCCTGGTGATTCTGGGGCATGGGGTAACAAGGCTCCTGAAAGTCTCATCAGAGTGAAATAGACCCTAGATTTATTCTGCCATTATGGATTTATGAAGCACAAATATTTATATTTTATCTGTAAAACTGTTTGTGTTTATTGCATGTTTGGTATATTTTTTTAACAACTTTCTTGCGGTATATATTAAACCAGAGTCTTAGAGTAACTGAGAAAAAAAAAAAACCCTGAATATCAAATATATTTTTAGTGTAGTGAAGCAGCCACAGGGACTTTAAAGTGAAAAGTGCAAAAATGATCCTGTGCTACAGATTCACTCATAGATACAGTACAATAACAATATAATAACAATTTCGCTCCTATTTAGAGGGCATTTAAACCCCGGTGGAAATGATTGGCGAGCTGTGCAGAAGTGTTTGGATGGGGTTTTCTGAATCACATTTGGATCATATGGAGATTTTCCAGTTAACCTGCCAGATTTCCAAATCCCCTGGTTGCTGGTGTGCAGGGGGGAGAAGAGCGGCAGTGTCTCCGTCTTCATTCAGAGAGAAGCCGCTGGACGCATGGGGTACATCTGAGGGGGTAGAACATGGTTTTGCTTGAGGCAATGCATTTCTCTCTCTCTCTCTCTCTCTCTCTCTCTCTCTCTCTCTCTCTCCTATTTCTGTACTACCCTGCTGAGTCCCATAATGCAGGGAGTCTGACTACTAAAAGGTTTGAGACTGAAGCACAGTACAGCGTTCTTGCGCTGTTCTCTCGACAGGGGAGGACCCGAGGTGTGTCAGGTGGTACGGTCGGATTGGCGGAGCACTGATTTATGTCTTTAAATGTAGCATTTAGCTCTGGTCACAGAGCGCATTTTGATCACCGGGTTATGCAGATGTTTAGAAAGTATTCATTTCCCTTTACTTTTTTGGTAGATTTCAATTACACTTAATTTTTTATTAAGAACAAAACGCAGAAATGGTGGTTTTATTGTGAAATAAATAAACGTATTCACTTCTGTGATGCCAATTTGAAATAAACAATGCTGAGGGGGGAGTGGTGGCTCCAGCGGTTAAGCCACTGGGTTGCCGATCGGGAGGTCTGGGGTTCAAGCCCCGGTATCGCCAAGCTGCCACTCTTGGGCCCTTGAGCAAGGCCCTTAACCCTCTATGCTCCGGGGGTCCCTTATGAGCATTGGGCAGCAGTCGAGGGCGGGGGCCTGCTTAGACTGCTGCCCCCGCGACCCGAATTACGGATAAGCGGGAGAAAATTAATGAATGCTGAGGTTTTAATTTTTTTTTTAAATAATGCTTTCTATTAATGGTTTATATATAAAAAAAATAAAGAAATAAAAGAAACTAGAGTTAGTGCAGTGTCACTGTGGCTACTCACTCTGTTAACTCTTAATAAAAAAAATATAATAATGATATATATAGATGTATAGAATTCATCATCATTACACAATATTCATTAATTAGTTAAAATAAATAATGGTCAATTTAATTTTTTTTTATAATATAATGTCTAAAAATAAATGACTTTTATATTTTTTTTATTATGAATTTGTTTTATTGTTTTATCTATTTAAGTTTAAAAAGGAAAAAAATACCCAGACTACCTACGAGTCTCTCAGACTCACTCCAGCATTGACGTTAAGCTAAATTCAACTTTTAGGTGAGAGTAATGTGTTTGCGCTACCGATATCGATTTACTACCTGCTTCAGGATTACCCACATGGATGGGGGGGCATCCTGCTCCTCCTCCTTCTTCCAGCACTTTTGCCCTGCTCACTGGGCCTCGACCGGTCTGCATCAGCGGCGTAATAAAAGCGCAGGCAGCAGTGTGGGAGTAATTAAGTGACTGATGCACAGAAGAAGTCTTTACAAAGCTGCAGTAAATTGGCCATTTATTAGCAGAGCCACATGGAAGGAGAATTCCAAATAGACAATAGAGCCAATAGTAATTCAATCTGAGCTTGTACTTACAGAAAACAGCGGGATAATGAACTGCTGGATTACACGCAGAGGATCAAGCCAGGGTGGGTTTAAAGGGGAGGGCCGTGAGGAGCATTAATGACACACACACACACACACACACACACACACACACACACACACACGCGCACCCCGATTGTGCTAATATTGTCACTCAAGCTCTGAAAATATGCCTTTGAACATTGCTGAGACTCAATTGTAGGTTGACATGGAAACCCCTCAGGGGACAACATTAAAGGTATAGTTTGTGGTCGGTAGAACGAGAGATAGAGTGGGAAAAAAAGAGCGAATCAAGGGGGAGGAGTACAGAAGTGTGTTGCTAGAGGAAGAGAGAGGGAGAGAGAGTAATTTATAGGTGTCTGAGGAATAGAATTTATCATACGATCCGCTCGACGCCGCTGAATTGATATGTAGTTGATTTCAAACAACAGCCATCAGATGCCCACTGGGGACACTTTTAGATTTTACGCTTGGATATATCTGTTTAACTCTCCATTTACCAAAACAGCGGCTTGTCTCGGGGCAGGACGGGGGTCCGGGGTGGGCCCGTGAATTTGGGGTACGACCCCCTTCAACAAAAGCGTTAGAAAACCAGCCAGAGGACAGCAGACATATGTCTTTATGGCATGTTAATATATTGCCATGTGTAAAGCCGTTTGTGTGGATATAATCAAGGTGATGTAAGCAGTGTACAATTATAGAGCTGAGGAGGCAACCAGGATGATAATCACACACACACACACACACACACACACACACACACACACACACACTGCTTAAATGATTGTCAGTACTGTCAGCTTTATAAGTGTATATTTTACTAATTGTTATTCATAATTATAATCATAATAATAAGTATTTTGGGGCTATCAAAGGTGAGACATACCTGTCTAATTTTTTATGTTATTTTTGGAAAGAAAATTGTGTATTGCTTTAGATAATTTAAGCTATTTATTGAATCATATTAAATGTCAAATTCATCATCTATCAGGAGTTTCTTTTCCTATTTATTCCATTTATTCTCTGTAAATAATATACAGTAAAATATATGAATATAAAAGATTCCAAACTCTTTCACAAAAATAAAATATTAAATTAAATATAAAAGTGATTTATAGAAAAATATCGTCAAGAAACGTGAAATGATGCTTTAACACACATCTTGCCTATATTTTTCTATAAATCACTTTTATATTTAATTTAATACATTTTCCTGAAAGAATACTGTAGGTACTGAACGGATGTGTTATAAGTATAGTTTTATAAAACTAATATAAAAGGTAGAAATTTACAGTGAACGTGACACAAATTCACGACAAACAGATAATATTCCTGATTCATTACACGCTACTGATCCTTTTTCTAACCTCAGTTCCTCCTGTATAGTTTGTTAAGATTAGTTGCACTGTATGATGCTTTTGTGTCGTACGGCAGCTCATTTAACGTCCTGTCTGTCGTTGCTGACATTTTTCTTGAGATTGACATCTGATTAGTCTGGGCGATTCATCTGGAGTGGCAGCTGTATAACCCGAGCTGTTATACAAATAAATTTATAATGTCTCTCTTTTTTACAAGGTGAAGTGACCCCAGCGCTGGCTATTGATTGGTGGTGACCGCTCAGTGCCCCCCTGGCCTGTGACATCTCCGATCAGAGGGCGGTGGTGGAAATCAGGTTGGTGACATTGTTGGCCTAAAAATCTCTCCAAGCGATTTTTGTTTAGAAGGCCAATGTGAATCTCATCTAGATTGATTGGGCTGTAGACAGGGAGGACACGGCCCCCGCTTCAACAACAATGCATTTCAGATGATGTAATGTGAAAGCTGCCAATACTGTTGATTCAATCTGAAGTGGTTTTTCGGCAGTTAAGGCGAGGAGGGAGGGAAGGGGGGTGGGCGGGTGGGAGTTTTTGGGGGTGAGGGCGGCTCGATCTATAAGGCACTTACACTGAGTTATGATTGTTTTGGGCAGATACACTGTAATAATGTCATTGTCAGTCAGAGATTCCAGTTCAAGTTGAATTGTGGTCATGAAATGTAATCGTAAATAAAATCTGGGATAAAAGTTTGGTTCTGGTGTTTACACAAAGTATCAGGAAACGCTCATGAAACTTTAAAAATGTAAAAATTGACTACCAATTCATATCAATGTCTTGATGAGAATGAACCTGTATGCTGATTCTATAAACAAAAATTGAACAATAAATTGAGCAGAAACACTTGAACTCATGACAATCATTCACTTTGCATGTTCTTGGCTTGGGGAAGGAAACCAGACGACCCAGGTAGAACATATGAAGCCCCACACAGGCAGTATCCTGAGCTCGGAAATTAATCAGGGACCCAGTCACCATAAGTGCTTTTTGAAAATCCCTAATTTCTGTTATAGTGACCTCCACTCTTCTGGGATGATGTTCCATTAGATTTTGGAGTGTGTTTGTGGAGATTTGTGATCATTCATCTACAAAGAGAAGTCAGGTACTGAGCTTAGTGAGGTGAGGAGATCTGGGGTGCAGCTGTTCAGTAGGGTTGAGTTCAGAGCTCTAAAGCAGGAGATCTTTCACATCTTCCAACCCATGGAAAGCAGATCTTCATAAAGGTGGTTTTGTGCACAGGGGCATTGTCATGCTTGTTGCATGTTGGTAACAGCATGGACTGATCCACACATGGTATTTTTGGGTTGCGTCCCAGAATAAAACATAATTACATACATACATATTAAAATGACATACATATCCCTCAGAGTTGACTCTTAAAACCACTCATTTTCTTCCAACACGAATATCGAACAGTTCACAGTAGTTAGATAAGACTGCTAAAAGTCAAAAGGTAAAGGTTCTTTATGTTTGTCACATGTACATTACAGTACATTATTATATGTAAAAAATGTGTCAACCATGACACAGTGCCCCTGGACCACAGAGGGTTAAGGGCCTTGTTCAAGGGCCCAACTTGGCGGTCCAATTTGGCGCTACCGAGGCTTGAACCCCTGACCTTCTGAATAACTGAAAAATAAACCAAGCCTTCATGCGATTGAGTGTTCTCACTTCTCCAAGCTCTCTGTATCTCAGCCATACGTTTAACTAACAAACCCTAATCTATTATTAACATTTAGCTTTTAATCCCTGCAAGAAACCAACCACACACAGAGAACGTTATAACTGCAATATGCAAAAGTGTTGCACTCATTTTTTATAAAGCATTTAGACATTCAGTGGTTTGATGCGTCTTTACATAAAAAAGAGAAAAAAGCACAACACTTGTTTATTATAATCCGGATTTTTACTGTACTTTAAAATCGGTGTATTGCCCACTTAAAAATCAGCATATATCTGAGATGTTTTTCCGAATATACAATACATTACCAGTGTTATAAATGTAATAATACTTTAGCACCACTTTGAATGCATTAATATCTTCTATAAGTGGCATCGTTTTAAAATGCAGCTTCATGATTAAAGAATAAACCATTAAATTGAGTGCTGTTATGGGGAATTTAACAGGAAAACTGTGACCACCAAACTAGGATGATTTTCCTGTAACAGAATGTTCTCTCTACACTAATGTTGAAAATTATTTTTTGTAAATATTATGAATGCCAGCTCATAGTATTTTTAGAAAATCCACCATACCAACAATTAGCCAGATTTTTTTTATTTGATTAAGTTGCAGATAAGAGCAAGTCGTTAGAGAGCGTCATTTTGGCCAATCAGAATCGAGAATTCAGCAGCAGCTGTGGGCATTAGGGTTGTGCATCACCATTATTGAGGGCAATGTGATTTCCATCTCGATGCATATCCAACAATACGATACATTAAAGATACATATGCAGTGCGATCCAATTTCGATTCGATTCAACTCAATGCAATTCAATGCAATATGATGCAATGGAAAAAATATGATGCTCTGCATTTCAATATGGTACATTTTGTTCATTTAGTATTTCTTCGGTTCAGACAGACAGCAAATCATCAATTTACTTTAGTGCCTTCAGACTTCTAACGCACGGCCCCTTTCACACACACGTCTTTGAAGTGCCAAAAAAAAAAAAGGATCAAATAAAAAAAAAAAAAAACATTATTTTTCTGTTGTGTCTGCAGGAAGTTACAGCTCTACCTCTGCCATGTTAATCTGTATTCTATGTGACTTTCAGGAAATGCTTAGGCCTCCGTAGTGTTGTGACACATCATATTCACGTAGCCGAGAAACAGAGAATTCTAAAATATAATATATATATATATATATATATAAATATACAATAGATTTTTACAGATAAATATGTTAAAAATGATAAATTGTGATATAAATTACATCGTTTATTTGATGCACGATTTTTAAAATCGATGCATCACATCATTAATAATAATAATAATAATAATAATAATAATAATCTTCATAGCTTTTCTCTTTTTGTTTAAAAAAAACAAGCAAAAAAAATATTTTAAATAAAGCATCAAGCATAAAATTCAAACATAAAAAGAAAATCTATTCAAAAATCAATGACTACATCAAACATGATGCACCTTTTCTTCATTTTTTTTTAAGAATAAGTGATCATATTTGGCTAAAATAATGAAAGAGAGCTTCTTTCAGCATCTACTCATATATCTGAGTTATTGGTTAATTTCAGAAAGAAACCACATCCTATTGTGCTCCATAATCATATCTGTAGTAGCAGCGTACAAACGGCTTGTTGACTCTTAATGATACAGTAGTGAATATGAAATCCACCCCCTCCCTCCCCCCCTTCAATTTTCTCTCTCATTGATACGTGCTCATATAGTGAAGCAGAACAATAGCAGATGGAGCACAAATTTGCTCTTCTTCAAATAACACCAGTCACTCCTCATATGATTACTGCTGAATGGAAACGGCACAAAGTGACCAAACTTCTCAGCGCTTAAATTAAATTAGTCCAGGTATCAATTTCGATGTTGATTTATTATTATTATTTTTTCTTCTTTGGCTTTTATTACTCCAATATGATTATGCAGTGTGTTGGATTTTCTTTTGTGCTTTCTTCGTAAACACGGTGCCTGGAGACTGCAAGAAACTTAGGCGAATCGATGAATTTAAATATCACCGTTGCTAAAGCCAGGGAGCGAAATGGCTCTTAATCCTCTGAGCTGAAAATGGTCGCAGCTTTTCTTTTTTTTTCTGCAGATGCCAGCAGCTTTTCCAGTGATGGATACAGTGTCAGAAGTTACTCGATTAAGCGCTGTTTCACACTGCATAGATTCCTATTTAAAAGTCTCAAGACCCATAATTATTTATTGATGTCTGCTTCAATCTACATTCTGCCTATAGAGTGCGGTCTGGAGTGCCTAAGGGAACCTGTTTACCATGCACACTTGTTCACTCGCTCCTGTAATGGACTCGCTGGGAGGAGATGCAGATCGGCACTTGGCCAGAAAGTGCTCTGAAATTGCATTGAAAGTCGCAGTGCTGTGAGTCTCATTGCTCCTTGAAGAAAGCGAAAAAACACAACAAACTTTAGAAGGTCAGGAAGAAGAAATAAAGAGTGGTTTAAGCATGAAAAACTGGACTAATTTACAGGACCATGTATTTTTTGGCTAAAACGTTGCGATAGCGTAAAAACAGAAGCTTTAGACATCTGTTGTGTTTTTCTTTTTATTCTGTTAATCGAGTCTCTTTGTTCTTGTGTGTAAGGAGTCATGGTTGGAGTCAGACGGAGCTTGTTGCATTAACACAGATATGACAGGGCCTCAGGTGAGGGAGAGATGAATGGGTCCGGACTTGCACACATTAACCCAACCCAATCCTGTGCATTCGGAATAGACGGGGAAAAAAAGAGGCTTTGAGCAAATAGAAAACGTATTTGGAATGAGGAAGGAATGATTGCGAACTCTGTGTGCATGAGTAATGTGCAGGTTCGGGCTGTCGGAGGGATTTGATAAGTGTTTATGAACAACAGGTAGCCGCATGGGTTTAGGATCAGAACAGCTTAGAAATATGTAAAACTATACACGATATATATATAATATACAGTATTAGTATTTAAATCTATTATCTGAGTTGTGTTTTATCAAGTGGCCTCATCAGTCAGGAACACAGCATATATATGTGCTTTTTGAACATCTCATTCCACATCTAGTTCCCATTTGCTCTTATAATAACCTCCACTCTTCTGGGAAGATGTTTCACTCGATTTTGCTCATTCTGTAAAGTCAGGTACTGATGTAGGTGAGGTGAGAAGGCCTTCACAATCGCTGTTTACATTCATTCCAAATGTGTTCAAGAGGGTCAGAGCTCTATTGCAGGAGATCTTTCACTCCAACCCTCCAACAACCAACCAGATCATCATGGAGCTGGATTTGTGCACAGAGACATTGTCATGCTGGAACAGGTTTGGATCTCCTAGTATAAGTGAAGGCAAAATTTCAAAAAAGGAATTATAATATTTGATATCAAAATTAAATATTTTATGTTTGAGGTTTTGTTATAATATGATAATATTGATAACACATTGTTATTCCTCTGTTATAACATGGATATAACATTAATGTATTATCAGTGTTATATCAAAGTGCCAGTCTTTCTGTGGTCATTCACAAATTCAGAAAACTTTTTTACCTCTTGATTCTGTGTAATAAATTGTTTACGAATGAGTTTTACATTAAAATTGAAAACATTAGGGACTGAACATACAGGTCAGACGCCTTCACGTGAGCTTTGTCGACTCTGCCGTGAAACGTTTGCAGTTTTATATCAGGTGATGCTGGAAAGTCTCTATTGATTTACGTCTCTGAGAGGCAGGGAAAAGTTGCAAGGCTCTGAGCGATACTTCACCGCTGGGGCACTTCAGCGTTCTCCCGATACGGATCTGCTTTTCTTTTTCCCTTCCTGTTAAGATGCATGGAAGGAGAGTTCCTGTCAAAACATGGCTGCTGTATTTCATTTTCCAGAGAATGGTGTGATTTTTATTTTTTTTTTTCCCTGGCCTTTTTTTCTGTATTGTACATAGGCCAAGTAATGCTAGTCACCCCATCAAACATTTAGTGCAGGTAGCTTGATTGTTCCCTAGTAGCTACAGTGGGGTATAACTTCCAGCCCTTTTTTGTCATGTTAACTGCAGTCGATCAATGGCTGGAGGTCAGGGGCTCTTGATGTAGGTGCGAGCTTAAAGAGAGCGAGTGAGTGAGGAAGTGAGAATGTGAGAGAGAGAGAGAGAGAGAGAGAGAGAGAAAGTGAGAGAGTCCAAGATTCATTTTTTCTCATTTCACAACACACAACTGGTCAGTTATTTTTCTTCGCTCAGCCCTTACCACTCTAAGTGAATATTGATCAGGTGCCTTAATGCAAAGCTGTCAAATTAATTTTGTGCGGAGAAAGCTATGACTGCTCCAAAATTGCCTCGGCAAGTAGAGCCGGTGCACGCGGCCTGCCAATGAATTTTAATCATCATCTGAATGGAGTACGAACTATTCACTCGCCTCCACATTTGCTATATTATTATAGATTCCAGAAAGAGGGATAAAATCTGCATGGTTTTAATCGGTGTGATCCATATCCAGGAAGCTAAAACACACTGTTTAAGGTGTGATTACACTTTTTTTTTTCATTAATATAAACTTCCTTTATTTCCATTATAATATATAAATATATAAATATATAAAATACAGATTTATGGTTGTATTATTATTATAATACAGCTCACATTATCATAGTTGTATCAGTTGAATTGAGTTCAAGCACCATAACTTATTTTAATTCGCTGTTGCTTTTCTGTTCCTCCTTGTTCCATTTTCTATCCTCGATTTTTCACTTTTTATATCTTTCCCAAAGCAATTTATTATAAAACATACAAATACTTCACAAATAAAAATCGACTTCACGCGGTTTTCCATCTGTAGGCCTTTCTACACGCCGTTTCCAGCGCTGTAGTGTGTCGGAGTTCTCTCTGCGTTTTCCCGGAAACGTTTCTCATCTGTGTGGGAAACATTTGGAAATGTAACGCCAGGACCGATGATTAATTTGTAAACCTGTAAACTTGTACACATCCTGAGCTCGCTTTTAACTGAAGCCAGAAGCTCGAGCATCAGTGTCTTAATCACTTTCTATTATAAACCGTCTCCATGTGTGTTTTGTACAGCCGGAATGAACCGCAAGAAAAACACACGCGCGCACACACACACACACACACACACACACACACACACACACACACAAAAGGAGTCAGTAGCAGTCTTAGTGAAGACGATAAGCCCCCTGTGGCTGTGCAGGCAGATTTAATGTGCTGAGAACAAAGTGCTGGAGATGGGTGACGAGCCTGCTCTCAAACAGTGGAGACATAATGGAGCATTAAAACACACATTCACACACACACACACACACACACACACACACACCAAACGATGTGCAGCTTTGGACCACCGTACCTCTTGTACTCAGTTTAGCATGAACTACAACATGAAGCTGAGTTATAAGACACACAAAAAAAAGTCCTTCTAGTGTGTAAAAAGTGTGTGTGGGGCCTGAGGGTGGGCGTGGGGGTGTGGGGTGCAGTTTGTGTAAACATGCAGTTTGTGGTATCGCACTTTCATAATAATAATAATAATAATAATAATAATAATAATAATATTTAATTTTTTAGGATTTGAAGTCTACACAGGCTGCCATGAGGTAGGTAAATAGATAGATAGATAGATAGATAGATAGATAGATAGATAGATAGATAGAGAGATAGAGAGATAGAGAGATCTAGAGATCTAGAGATGGTTATGGTGTATAAAAAACTTTAATGTAATAAAGTATTAAAAATGTTAATATAAGTGATACGCTGAAAGTTTTATTAATATGAAGGTATTGCACATTCAAAGCCTTTTAACAGATTGAGGTTTGGAATAAATAAATGTGAGGTAAAAGTCTGTGGTGTATAAACACAAGTGTGTGTGGTGCACATTGTAGATGTATTGATAAAACTATGAAGATGTTTTTTTTTTTAATATATAAATACACTATTTTACAGCTTTTCTTCAGCTCAGATTCCTGACCTGTTCTCTCATTCTGTCCGTTTGGTCTCTTTACAGGGTCGAATTAAAAGACACTATAAGTAACTTTTATGAGCCTGTGTGTCCTGCCATTTGGTGTAACTGAGAAGTAGAGCAAGGCATTGTGGGTATTATATTGTTTTATTGAGTGGACGGGTGCCTGTGTGTGTGTGTGTGTGTGTGTGTGTGTGTGTGTGTGTGTGTTTTCTGGCTGAGCTTGTTTTCTCCTGGGCAGATAGTTTTATGTTGCAAGGCTCGGAGAGCATCTCGCCTTTTTTTTATTATGAAGATATGATCCGGGAAGTATCGATACAGAAGCTTCACAGGGAAAATAACATACAAATCACAAGACAGCAATTTCTGGTGCTGCTTGTATCCGCAGTGTGTAAATTCCGAAGAAATTTTATTGGCCGGAGCACAAAACATGGCTAATTAAACTGGATTATCCGGATTAATGATCTCTTTTTCCTGTAAGTGCATAAGCATGTATAGTAGATCGCCTTACTTCTCTTTTTGTTTCTATTCTTTTCGCGTCTCGTTCAACATTACTTGAATTTCCTGTAAGATTTGGCCCGGTTGTCGTCCGACTCCCCCCGTCCTGCTCGTTCTCTGCCAGCTAAAACAATCAGCGTTATTCCACATTGGTGCGGGACTTCGCTCGGCCAGGAGAGACTCACCGTAGGCTTTCAGGGAGTCTGGGTTAAATTTGTTGGTTGTATAGTGCAGTCAATCCTGCAGCCTCCAAAGTGATTCTTGATTTAAGCTCTCCAAATTGAGCATTTATTTTTGTGCAGATTTCCAGTGCAAATCAACATTTGCATAGACGCGAGCCCAAGTGTTTCCCCCTGCCCCTCGTCTCACGGGGGCGCGGCAACCCAGGCCTTCATTTCGGTGTTAACATTTGCGGTGAACAAATGGAAATGCGGTTTTGAGGGCCGGTGCTGAAGATTGCCTTCCTGTCAGAAGAAGATTTCCATTACATTTCTGCCTGTTTGTTTTCCACCAGACTGTCGCCAAGGGGGAATATCGTTTTGTAACTATGCTTGTTTTTCTACTCTACTTTCTAGTTTTGAATAAAAAAAGCTGCGAGGTGTACGGTGGGAAAAAAAGAGGGATGCAAATCAATTTTTTACAATAGTGCACTGAGATTGTCGGCGTTAATGCTGACAGAGTAAGCAAGACGTTTCTCTCCGAGCAGAAAACTTCCATTCCGATTTCACCTTGGCTACAGTATCTTACAGGAAATAAATAAATCAAATTCAAATGTATTAAACATTATTTTTTTAAAGGAACCTGTTAAATTAAAGCTATGAAATCGTAAAAAAATGCATTAAAAATTATTTCCGTTAAAATAGTAAAGTATTACATGAACATAATAGTTTTCACAGTACTGTACCGTGAAAAGTTTGTAACGTCTTTTATGTTTTTAGAGGGAAACATGCTCCTTATGTTTCTCCACTTTGCCCAAACAAATCTAGAAACATCCAGATGTTCCACTTTTGCAAACTCACACTTCTGTATACAATATTTATTTCATTCTAGATTGTGAAAATACTTCATGTCTGTATAAATGTTTCTCTTTCACTTTTACATTCTAATTTGCACTACTTCTCATGCAAAGCGTTTTTCTGTATACAGTATTTATTGAATGTATTATAGATTATTTAAAAAACTGTGTATATGTTGGCACCTGACACCAAGACAAATTCGTAGTACTGTAAAATGCTCTTTGCTGAACCGTTTGCTTTACCTGGCAATACATTATTTTTCTGAGTCTGATTTATTTTCAGTGAAAAATCCTCCCTGAGCATGAAGAACAACTTTACACACTCCAAACCTTCGGCTTAAATACTTCACTGTGCCTCTTGTAAAACTCGCCAAAGATGTTCTTTAATTGTTAGAGGTTTCTTTCTTGTGATCCTGTTTTTCTCAGCGCAGTTCAATAGGATTTAGGTGCAGTAACTGAACAGGACATTTTATAACAGATCAAAATCCAGACGACTGTTCGGACAACAAGAGTGAAGTCGTTTCCTAATGAGAATTGAAGTTTGGGATTGTAGCCATGTTGGTTCAAGATTCCTTTCATAACAAGTAACCTACATTTAACCTACAGGTATATATGATTTATTACGTTCTCCAAATACAAACAGAAACTTTTTTGATGAAAATGAATAGTCATATTTTCCTGTTTATTGTTTGAAAATAAAAGGAACATTAATGTCTATCAAAAACAAAAGACTGTTTCCAGACTTTTGACAGGCACTATATAATCAAATATCATACATTTTACTTTTTAATTAATGATAATACTGATAAACGTATTAATGATTGCATTTTTACTTTTATAATGTACAACATTATATATATTTTTACTTAATTGAAATAAATAGAAAACTTCAGAAAAAATGGAATTTTACGTGCTTTAATATCTTTTCTCCAGTTGAATTTAACTTGGTGAGAAAAAGCAAATCTGATGTTAAAAGAAGGAAGTGATGATCTTTAAACGTGCGCTTTGCTCCTTACTTGAATCGTTCACAACTTTTTTTTTTCCCTACGAGTTGCAAATTGTTGCGAGCTGTTTGCAGCACTGAGAGCTCATCGCATGAGCGGTCGCATGGAAGCAGTTTGTTAAATCAAGCTCCAAATCCTGGCAGATTGAGTAAGTTGATATGTTTTCGAAGTATACAAATCCTTCATTGGGGAGGAAACGTGTAGATCGATGATGCGCTGTAGCAGAGACAGATGCTGCGTGTCAGAGACAGGATACTGGCGATGAGGAAAAGCGTTTTGTCTTATTGCTGGTGCACGTCAGTGCGGTCGTCTCTCTCTGTGGAAGTGACAGACGTGTACATGTGTTTCCAGTCCCCCTGTAGTTATTGGTTCTGGAAACCATTTTTAAGTCATTGGCTTGTAAAGGAAGCATAAGAAGGAGATTTGATTTTCTTCATCTGCATATTCTTTTCCAAATGACTAAAAGGCATCAGTTGGGGGGGGGGGGGGAGAAGTGAGACCGAACATTCTTGAGCTCTTTTATTGTCTTTCTCTAATTGTTTCCTTTCATCTTGAGAGAAATGAGTTTTGCTTTTTTGTCTCGAGCGCATGTGTAATATTGTATCTTATTATAGACATAAGCAGCTGAGTACAGATGCAGACTGGTGTTTACACAGCTGTGTGAGCAGGATCAGCACTACTGCTTCCTTTCTTATTAATATAATTATGTGACGCACAATCAACTGCTTTCAAGCTACGAGATTTCAGTCATGTTTTCATACCTACCGATGCCTGTAATCGTCTTTGCCTTTTTGGATAAGTAATTACATTGTTCTTTTTGTTTTGTTGTGTAGATATTTATGGGATTTTTTTTTTGTCTTTTTCTCGTTTTTGGGCAACAGATGGCATCTTATACTTACTTTCTGATGCAATAGAAAATTTTCTATAGGTTTTTGCACATACAGTAAAGAATTACTCTGTTTATTATTTAAATTATAGTGTGACCGGGTAGGCCTCAAAAACTTTTTTATAGAACATTGGAATCATTAGAGTGCTCAAGCATTTTATAGACACTTTATAGACACAATTCTTCGAAAAAAAAACTTAAATGCTCAGTTATAAGTCGTTCTGGATTAAGGCGTCTGCCAAATGCCAAATGTTGTAAATGTAAATGACCTTCAGTCATACTGAAAACAAAATTCGAAGGACCGTTATTGTAAAATTCTAAATACACTTTATGGACAAAAGTATTGGGACACCTGACTTTTCCTGCCATATGTGGTTCTTCCTGAAACTGTAGCACAAAGTTGATAATTATTTCAGATGTCTTTGGACGCTGTAGCATGAAACTTTCCCTTTTCTTGAACTAGGAGACCAAAAATCTGTTCCATGACAGTGCCCCTGTGCCAGGGGAGGACTGGCCATCTGGCAAACGGGGCATTTTTCCACTCACGAACGTACTTTTTTACCGTCCCATGAAACTCTCATCAGCCCATACCTTTCTGCATAATGAGTTAATTCTTTCCTACCTATTATTAGACGGCGTTGATTTTAAGTGGATTCGGTATACATATTCAAGAGTGTATAAATAAGGGTAGTACTTTTCATCGTACAGTATGTAGTGGGCCGTTTTTTTGTCCCAGTCCAGCTCCATGAAGATCTGCTTTACAAGGGTTGGAGTGGAAGATCTCCTACTATAGAGCTTCAAACCCAATAAACACATTTACGATGAATGTGAACACTGCGCCCCAGGAACCTCCTCACCTCACCTACATCAGTACCTGACTTTACTCACACCCAAAAAAATCTAGCGGAACATCTTTCCTAAAGAGTGGAGGGAATTATAAAAGCAAACGTGGACTAAATGTGGAATGGGATGTTTAAAAAGATACACATAGCAATCTTATGATCAGGTGTCCACAACGACAGGCGTGAGAGCGAGTGCTTTATTGCAAACGTTCTCTAAACTATTCATTACATTCAACTAACTAACAATTCATGTTTAGGTTGCATATATCTAAAATATATAGGACGTGTCATTAAGACACTTCTAATTTAAAACCCTAAATGTGTACAGTTTAACCGTTAAGAGACTGAACTTTCAGATTAAGACTTTGTGATAATCATCAGCACTGTTCAGATTCGGATTCTAAAGGGTCATTAGGTGCCATTCTGCTGTATAGTGACTGTGTAGTAAATCATAACCCTACATTAATGTTTACATTTCTATAGTAAAAGCAGTAAAAAGTCATTTTTGATGGCAGACACGCCACAAGAACGAATATCACAAACCAGTGGAGACATTTTTTTTATCCCAGTCTCCATTTTCAGAGCTTCAAAACAGTTAAAAGTTATTTTTTTTCCGGACACAAAAAAAAGTCTGCAAAAGTTTCTGTAACTGAACAGTAGTCCTTAAACATGATCAAACTGTAATCAATTCAGTTTTGAGTCTCTAAAGGTCACTTTCTCATGAAGTCTCAGGGAGTTTTTTCTTGTCACCGGTCACTCATTATGGAGCTTACAATGATAAGGAAGATATTAATAGGCACTAAACTTCTACATTCTTTTGGACAACTTCATACTCACTTTATCTTTGTAAAGCTGCTTTGAGTCGATGTCCATCGTGAAAAACACTCGCTCTACATCAAAGAAATGAATAAATTCATTAGAACAGAGCACTTTGTGGTTTATCAGCATGGTGAGGGAGTTACTGCTGTTGGACTATAAGAGTATGTGGATATTAAATGTAAATCTAAATCAATAAAATGTCATTTGGTGTTTTTCAATCTATAAAAATGTGCAGTCAGTGTTTTATTGCTACAAGATGAGGAAAAAAACCCACTTCAGGACGTGTTGGATAAAGAATCTCGTGTGTAATTCTCTCATGTCTGTCTCATAGTCAGCTCGAAATTATTAAAAGGTTATGTTTACATTTTCAGTTTGCATTGTGAAGGTATTTATTTCTTTTTGGTTTTAGCCTTTTTAGCATATCAGAGTTCTGCTATGGATAGAAGTTGAAAAACTTTGGATGTATTTCAATCGTCATTATTAGAATACTTTATTGATCGCATAGGGAAATTGTTTGGTTGCAGTTGCTTACAGTAAAACATTATAAAAACATGTAAATAAATTTTACAAAAATTTGTAGCAGCAGTAAAAACAGATGGCAGAAAAGTCACCCTACAATAATGTCTATAAACAAAGTTACTGCACATGTAACTATTATTATTATTATTATTATTATTATTATTATTATTATTATTATTATTATTGTGCTGAATCTGAGACTGATGAGGGAAATGACTATAATAATGAGACATAAATCAGAACATTTTTGCTGCTACATGTATGTGGTGTTTATCATCCAGTCAAAGTTGAGATGAAAAATCCGTCATGTTTTTAAAGCTACTTTGTAGGCTTCTATGCAACTTTCTGCACAAAAAGCGACGGCCTTTGGATCGGAGCAATGTACAGCCAGGCCCTTTGTCGCACTCCTGCATCCTACCAAGATATAATTATAAAAATCTCCATGCATGGCAGACAATCTCTATTCCGGCATCCAGCAGCAGGGTGTCGAGCATAAGCCTGCAATCTAAATTATGGATAAAAACACAGTGCGACACTTTTTTCCCTGATATTGTGTCGGCCCGGTGTAATAACACTTGCTATGACCCCCATCATTTTGGCCCGCCACATCAAGCAATGGGTTTTCAGGGTGACTGTCACCCTCCATTTGCATCAATGGGCTTTGCCATTCAAGAGAATATGACATAGCTGTAAAGCAATCTGGCCGACTCAGGGAATTAATTTGAAGATGCTGTCCAATGAATCAGATTCAAATGCACAGGGACATGTTTTCAGATGCGGTATTGTACGTTGTCCCGGTTTCGTTAATGGGAGGAAAATGGTTCTTCCGTTTTAAATCGCCGCACGTTCAGGGGATGAGCTTTGGCAACCCCGACTTTACATATGCAAAAAGAGGAAAAAGCGTGAATTTATGGACCTGGTCGGGGGGCCAAACACAAAGCAGACAGCACAATCAAAAATGCCATTTCGCTCCGTAAGCTCAAGTCCTTCCTCACTCGGCTTTTAATTTTCACATTTTTCGCGACTTTAAGTCGGTAATGTGGGAGCCCCCCGAAAACAGATGGTTTTTCACCAGGAACAGATGTGTGCATTTTGAATATATTATATTGAATATAGTCATTTTCCTTTTTTTTTCCCTGTCTATGTTTAAAACACAACTGTTTCTGTAACCATGATAGTGGAATTAGATGACGTCTCTTTTTTTTCCTGTGTGCGCACGCTAATGATGATAGATAAAATGTAGAAGGATGTGCTAATACATATTTGTAAGATATCTGTCCATCATTAATGTGCAGTTGTTCGTATTTAAATCTGAGTAGTAAATTGTATGATGGTCAAAGGTGAATACCCTGCAGTCAGGGTTATTGGAGCTGTGTGTGTGTGTGTGTGGGGGGGGGGGGGGGGGGGGGCAAAAGCCTGTTGTGAGATGAAAGCCATTGTCATGTTAACACACTCGGTAGCAGAGAGCCCACACTCATTTCCTAGATGTCCCTCTTTTTCTCCCTCCATCACCATGCTGCTCCTGCTTTCTCTGCTTTAGCTCCTCTCAGCGCCCGAGTCTCTTAGCGCTCCACCTGAAATCAAAGAACCGTGCTAGTACTCCAACCTGCTCAGAATGGGCCTGGCTAACACACACACACACACACACACACACACACACACACACACACACACACACACACACTCTCACACACACACACACACACACACACACACACACACATGCACATGCATGCACACACATGCACAGTCACACACTCATGCCACTCTTCTACAATCAAAGAAAGAGGAAGGGGGGGCTTTCAGAGCTAAAAAGACACAATAGAGTACAGGCTACAATCGAATTGAGACGCAGGTCGGGACAGATGGGACCCCGGCGTTAATTGTACACTCCCGAATTGTATCAGGTCCCAGGTTTCCGTGTGTCAGCCTTGATAAGGTAAAAAAAAAAAAAAGGAGTTTTGGATGAGACAGCTTGGATGTGCAGGTTTCAATATTCATAAGAAATTTAAGCGCTGCATTAAAGTGCTGAGAAATTAATTTCCTCTTTTTTTAAAACTCCAACTTTTTTTTTTCTTTCTGGCTACAGCTTATTGTATTGTTACTACTGAGTCAGTATGAGTGTTATTATGTATGTACTGTAATAATATACAAATTGTGTGTGTGTGTGTGTGTGTGTGTGTGTGTGTGTGTGTGTGTGTGTGTGTGTATGTACATATACCATTCAAATCATACAGTATCAGTCAGAATTGTGGACACACCTTCTCCTTCTGGGTTTGTCTTTATTTTTGTTATTTTCAACATTGTACATTAACACTGAAGACCTCAAAACTATGAAAGAATATGTATGGAATTAAGTAGTAACAAAACGTGTTAGATCTCACAATAATCAGATGCTACGTTTTGCTTTGATGAGATCTTGAGCTTTGCACAATTTTGCCATTCATGCAGTCAGCCTCATGAGTTTGTCACCAGGGACGGACAGTTGCATGGAGCTCCCAGTGTTGAGTGCTTGTTGGCTGCTTTTCCTTCATTTTATATTTATTTCTATATATACAATCACCTGACCAAAATCCAGTTTATATGGTGTATAAAAAAAAAAATATATATATATATATATAATATACACACACACACACACACACACACACACACACACACACACACACACACAAAATTGTTTTTTGTTTGCACTTGGTTGCACATGATGCTCTTTATGTGCTGGGGACACTTTAGTCATTTACTCTGTGTTCTGTGATGTAGTAATAATAATAATGACATTATAGTAATAAAATTGTGTAATTGCTTTTTTAGATGATATTATCAGAACTTTCTAAATATTTTATTATTTCATTATATGATGGTGAGGAATCTGAACAGCTGATACTGTACATGCTTGAACCCTTGCAATGAAACATCGGAGGAACAGCTGTTATGGTGTAAAAGTGATAGGAGGAACTAGTCCTATTAATGCATCCATAAATGGATCAAAAGCAAAGTTATTCGTTGAATGAAATGTCAGCACATGGCCCACGGCTGTGGTATAAGAGGAACTTTGCTTCTTTTGCTAAATAATCGGTCTGCCTTTTTGTGCCACGTCACAAAGGTCACATCACACTGTATTTGCCAGTAACAGTTTGCCTTGAGCTGCTAAATTACATAGAAAATGAAGAAACAAGGACACTTCAATAATTCATTTTGTTTTAATGATTCAGCTTTCAGCCTTTTCGTTTCAGGATATAACGCTGTTGTCATTGATGCATCCCTGTGGTGGGAAACATCCGGTTAGATGTGATTAATCAGCTACTTGTCAAACGTATTAAAAACAAAAAGCAGCCACAACTTCCTGTCTACACCGAGCCCTGTGAGTGACATTAACAAAGGAGGCCATGTTGTGAACTTGGGCCTCAATTAGAAGTCTGCATTAAGTTCCTCCTAATGAGCCAAGCAGCTTGGCAGATGGCCTACGCCTTTACTCTCAGTGGGTAATCGACTTACCAAAATATATATCAACCCTTCTTCTTTTTTCTCTGGATGGTGTCATAAAGTCTCCTCTTAAACTTTTAAGTGAAAATGATCTGAAAGCCTGTGCAGCTTCTGCAGAAACCGAGTTAACGAGTAGTTATGATTAGACTCCGTCTGAGTTTCCAAAAAAGTTACAATACTTACAAAACTTTTTTTAGATTTAACTGATCTTTTCTAGAAGCATTTAAATTCACCACATCGACTGCTTTTACTGCTCTTTCATTAAGAAGGGCTTAAAAAGAATAACGGATAACCTTCTTTCTTTCTTTCTTTCTTTCTTTCTTTCTTTCTTTCTTTCTTTCTTTCTTTCTTTCTTTCTTTCTTTCTTTCTTTCTTTCTTTCTTTTGAAAAAAGAAAGTCTGGGCCTTTTTCTCACTGTAAAAGTTCAGCAGAACCCACTCTCTTCACTTGCTCCTGGAAGAACCGCTAATTCATGGAACTCGGTTCGACATCACAAACAGCAACTGCTCTTTTCCTGGATTTAACAGGACAATACAAGCATCAAGGACGGTCACTTTGGGGCACTTGGTAAAATGGGATGGAGTGGACTTCGAGGACACAGAGGGGGACATGGAAGGACATTCTAACAGCCGAGGAAAGAACACTGTTTTCTGAACACTGTGGAGGGGCAGCGACCCCAAACACCAGCAACCCCAAACACCAGCGACCCTCTCTCTCTCTCTCTCTCTCTCTCTCTCTCTCTCTCTTCCATTGTAAAAATGTGTAAGACTCTCTGTTAGATGGGTTAGTAGTGTTATTAGACACCGCTGTTTGTAAGATGTGAATTACAGCAGTGGTGTTTGAGTGTAAACGGGTGTATATGTTTATGCCGGGCCGAGGGGCCGAGAGGCAGAGGGGCCGAGGGGCCGCATGGGCACCGGGTGCTGTACAGGGACTGCAGGAGCAGCGGAGGATGAGAGGGTGTTTGAATGGATGATCGGTGAAAACAGTCGCCCTCGTACCCAGAGGGATCACCGCCGATGATGGGCTTTTTGCAGCTGCTTAGAAGATAATGCATGTGCTATTGGGGCGAAGTGGTAATATACTTCTTTTTTTTTCTTCCCTTCACCCTGCCTTTGTCTGCAGGAGTGAAACCAATAAAAGAAGAGAAAACAAGATTTTCGACCCATTGCCTTTGATTAAGTGATTTAACATGCAGAATTCCCAGGCCTGGCCATGTCTCTAATGGGCTGGAAAGAGAACAGGTGGAGTGTATTAGAGTTTGGAGGGGGGGAGGAGTGTGTGTGTGTGTGTGTGTGTGTGTGTGTGTGTGTGTGTGTGTGTGTGTGTGTGTGTGTGTGTGTGTGTGTGTGTGTGTGTGTTGGGGGGGTATTTGGTCAGCCGCACACAAATAACCTTGTCCAGAACTATATGTATGTAGAAAGTGGATATGAAATTTAAAATAGGTCTTTTGTCGCTTTCTCCAGAGCAAGTTTGGGTTCTTGTGAGCCAGTTTGAATCAATCCAGCTCAATCCTATTCATCTACCAAGAGAAACAAGTGTCTAATATTATGAAAAGCAAAGTGTTAAAACTTCCTGTATGAATGTTGAAAATAATTTCAGAAAAGTCAAATCTAAAATATCGACAAAAAAACTGCCATAAAAATGCAACATGAAAGTGAATATGGATGTAATAATTTGTTATTTATTAATTAATCCGGGTTTAAACCTTCTTACTAACATTATAAGGCATTATTATCTAATGTGATAATAGTGAGGTTGAAGTTCTTAAAGTCTGGCGTTTTTAAGGTATAATGTGAAGGTCTGAGTTGCATTTTTTTTATAGTGATGGTAAAAAAATCACCACCCAGTATTGTTAAAGCAGTTTTAGTTAATATTCAGGTGTCCATGAAATTAATTTTGTAGTTAAAGTCATCCTGATGTAGAGCACACGCAGATTTGTCTTGGAAAAATACAGTCTCAAAAACATAGAAGTTTAAATATATAATAAACAGTATAAGTGAAGTTTTGTCTGTAGAACCTCATCATTTTCTTTATCTGATGAAGATAACTGAATAACCGCTTCACATAACCATCAAACCTACCATTCCACATCATCATGCGTTTCTGGGTTAGCGGTTCATGCCTGTGGCGCTACAGCTGAAACCGTGGCCTCTCAAGATCTCAGGATCAAGACAAAATATAATAATTCAGGCACAGCGTCACACTCCAAAAGCAGCCGCTCTCTACAGGCAATTATCATGAGTGTGTCTTGAAAAGAACATTACCGGTAATTATGGCAGGCAATAACTATAATGACCAGAGTGGGAGTGTTATAAACCCGAGCAGCAATTAGAAGTTAATCAACTAAAAGGTGGTGAATAATTATAATAGCAGTCGACAGGGGCCTCCTGGACAACCTACGCCTCGCTGTTTCCAAACTGGAGCAGCAGTGTTGTACCTGCTCGAGCCAAACTGCTCCTGCAACCCATTTGGTGCTCAGTTTTAATTTCGAAGCTGTTTTACGTGCCTTTTCTCGGCATAATATAATCTCATCTTACAGCGCCGAGCATTCGGGGACTCGCACTTAGATTTTGTATTTAAAGCAAAATGGAGTTGCATGGTGTGCCGTATTTTATCTGTAGTACGAGTAAATGTGTGCCTGCTGGCAGCACACACACACACACACATACACACACACACACACACAACTAATGGTCTGGCTGACAGAGGTAATAACTTGTTGTGTTTAATTGCACATCGTGTATGAGGTAAAGAATTGACTAATTAAGATGGAGCAATCAGTGCAGCAGCATCAAGAAAAACTCATCTATAATTAAGCAGGATGTTTGTCAACGTTTGGTAAAATTAATACATCCACCGCTGTGCCTGCGTCTGTGTGTGTGTGTGTGTGTGTGTGTGTGTGTGTGTGTGTGACAGACAGAGATAAAGAAATTTTTGTGGAGGTAAACAAAAACTAAGAAACTAATGAGGTCAACATCCAGCAGAGCTAGCTGTGTGTGTGTGTGTGTGTGTGTGTGTGTGTGTGTGTGTGTGTGTGTGTGTGTGTGTCTGTGTGTGTCTGTCTATATTAAAGGTGCCCATGAATAGTCGAAGAATCTGAGGAGTCCGATTCATCTACCAATCTCACAGTTGAATCTCCACAGAAGTGTTATGAAATGAGGATCGTTCCATTTTGGTTATATGGGGGTGCTCAATTTCTGATTTTACATATAACTACCGTATTTTTCTCCCAATAAATTAATATACAATGTATTATGTTAATGTTGTTAAAATAAAAATTCAAAAAGAAAGAAGCTTTTAATATTTGTGTATATATATATATATATAAAATCTAAAACTGATCAGGTTTAACATCATAACATTATGAGTAGTGAAGTGAAGAACACTGATGATCTTCATCATGGAACCTGTTAGTGGGTGGATTTATTTATTAGGCAGCAGGTGAAAATTTTTTCCTCAAAGTTGATGTTAGAAGCAGGAAAAATGGCCGAGCATAAGGATTTGAGCGAATTTGACAAATTGTGACGTCTAGACGACTGGGTCAGAGCGTCTCCAAAACTGCAGCTCTTGTGGGATGTTCCTGGTCTGCAGTAGTCAGAACCGGCGACAGGGTCATGGGGGACGAGGATCATTGATGCACGTGAGGAGCGAAGGCTGGTCCGTGTGGTCCGATCCAACAGCGAGCTCCTGTAGCCCAAACTGCTGAAGAAGTTCATGCTGTTGAAGTTCGAAGGGTCAGAACTGTTTTAGCAGAAAAAGCTGACCAACACAATATTAGGCAGGTGGTCATCATGTTACGCCTAATCTTATATATTTAGCCGTCGTGTCAACTGAAGAAAAACTCAAGCAACAATCAGCAGTGACTAGAAAACACACTGACACGGGATCACACTTTTTCTAGCCACTGATCAATGCTAATTGTCACCTAAACTTATTTTTTTTTCTTCCTCTTTCTCCTCTCCTAGCCGTCGTCCCCAACATCATCTCGCTTCAATTTGTACCGTCCTGTTAGAAATAGTTTATGGGGCCGTTTGGCTGGTGGAGCTGCAGGGCAGCAGCTTAATGAATCTGTCACAGCTCTATTGACTGACATGCCAGGGTAAGTGATACATGCGAGAGGGATTGAGTCCCTAATTACTACAGCCGTGATGTCTGGAAGGACACGAGGGCCAGAGGTTAATAGTGCTGGACGGCTTTCTCTCTCTCCCTGTCCTTAGGTCTCTCTCTCTCTCTCTCTCTCTCTCTCTCTCTCTTTCTCTCTCTCTCTCGGTCTTCAATATGAGCACTGATTGATCAGTTGTCTCACACGCTCTTGTGTTTGGTTTTACACAGACGTCCACATCGAGCTCGTCAGCCCTTCGCTGTTTGTCAGCTTTGTCCACCGAGTCCATTATTTTTGTGTTCGTTAAACCATAAATTGTCATTAAATGTGCAAATGACCTTGAATGGTTTTCTGTTTCAACTCTTCCAGATGGAATTTCCCTTTGGGACCACACATTAAAGTTTTGCCTAAGGTTAAATCACACACTGATATGCGTTATATTTTAGGTAGTGTGAAGTCATTGGAGTTATGGTGCTGTAAGTAAAGCTTACTGGCTTGTGTTCCTTATTTATCCTTTGTGGTTTTATGTGCTGTAATGGAGCAGTTGATAAACACGTTTATATTAATATAATGAAATGTAGGATAAATAAACTTCTTCGTGTTTGCTGTCAATGCTCATTTCTGGGCTCTTTAAGTTCCACACTATCCGGTTCGAGGTTCAATTAATTAATTAACAAAGACACCTCTCTCTCCAGTCATGATCGGTTTACGCCACCCGGATGCTACAGGAGTCTTCGCTGTTGCACTGTTGCACTAAAGGACAGTGGACAGAAGAGTAAGAACAAAGAGACGCTGGTGAGGGAATGAGTGCTTAAAACTATGAGGTAATAGCAAAATGTTTCGAGACTAATGGTGCTAATTGGTGCTATCCAGACCACGTGTGTTACCACGTCTGCCACAGAGACGTTTGACATACGGCGAAGCTGCAACGAGTCGTTCGAGGTGTTGTAAGTGGCTTCATGAGCAGGTGAACATCACTGGAAAACGACGAGAGATCAGAAAGAACTTCGACGCGCTCAACCCCTGTAAAATTTTAAACCGATCAGCAACTCGTCAGATTCGGCTCCTGTGAACTTTGACCTCTTTAAGAAGAATAAAAGACTTTGGATTTTGAATTCGATTATCGGTTGAATTTACTTACTTACATCGAATAGTAACTTGTAATAGTAATAGTAAGACTTGAATACGTAACAAGAGAAGCATAATGAGGTAATGAGGGCTACCAGAGCCGTGCACCACATGATACAACTAAACAGTTATGATGGTATCATGATGTGTTTATTCTGATTTTAGATCAAGATGGCAGGAGGAAAATATTTAAATGATGGTTCATTATTTACAAAACCTTATGCACAAATATGTTCGGTTGATTTTGGGTTAGAAAACGGAACAACTGAAAGCAACTAGGAACCAGGATTTAATGTGAACGATTGTAATTAGGGCTGGTGGTTAAAATGATACCTTCAGTGACATTTATAGGCCTTCAGTGGGTCTTGGGTGAGTCTGATGTAGGCCATACTAACAATCAGGAAGCCTGGGAGTTGAGAGAAGTCACTTGTGAATACTAGAAAGGAAGACAAATAATTAAGCAATTTTGTCAACGAACATCACAGTTTTCTATCGCCCGGGGCGGAGAAATACGATTAGCAAAAAGCGGGTTAGGACCCTAAAAGATCAGAAGGATGCCAGCGTGATAATTGAACAAACACGGATGGCCCAGATAGTAAAAATATGAGCTCACTAGGGAGAGTTAATGGAGGAAACAAGACACAAATCTGCCACTAAACACTTACGCTAGATATGAAGGAGCTCTCTGATGTCTATCGTGAAGCTAGCTTAGTTTAGCAGCCTGTCACTGCACTTTCTTAAACTACTCTATTCAGTCAGGAAACATAAGCAAGAGCATAGAGAAGAACCCTGTGATCACTGGATTAGTTTGCCTGAATTGAATGTGTCTCTAATCTTACACATTTACATTCATCTTATATTATAGCCATTGATTCATCCATGGAAAACCCAAGAGCTTTAATTACTTCCTCATAATATGTGCTGTAATAATGGGATGAATCAGTAGAAGCATTAGTGAGTATATAGACTCTGGTTTTCTCTGTGATAGATAAAGAGAAAAAGATAGAGAGAGAAAGTGGGAGAAAGAGAGAGTTCCTGACTGCTTATTTGAGCTACTGATTTATTAGATATTGCAGGTTGCCAGATCCATGACCCCTGATCAGAATGGCTTTCGTAGTCCCGTGGCTTCCCCTCCCTAACTCAAAGTCTCAGCCTCCCATCACTCGCAGGGACGTGAGCCGGCGTGCCGAGCGAAGGCCCTTGTCCTTGGGTTTATATGCTGCGAGTTGTCAAAAGGCCCCAGCTATAGCGAGCGTCCAAAATCAATTTCAATCAGCATGGAGTGCAATATTATCAAATGTCAAGTGCGAGCGGGTCTGTGCTTTGAAAATTATTCTTGACAGCCTCTTGGTGACTTAATTAACTACGAAAAAAAGAGAAAGGAAGAGTTGTGTGTGTGTGTGTGTGTGTGTGTGTGTGTGTGTGTGTGTGTGTGTGTGTGTGTGTGTGTGTGGTGTTGGGGGGGTTTGTAGGGGAGAAAAAATAAATCCAAATATCTCAATCGCCTAGTCTTTTTTTTGTGCTCAAATGCCTTTATTGACATCTTGTGGAATGATTGCCTCTGTAGGGATTGGACAGAAATGGAGAGAAGAAAAGGAAGGATTGGGGGCTTGGGGTGGGGGGGTTTGTTGGGGGGAAGTAGTTTATCGATGGGGTCTCTAGCGGCTACGACTTTTCTTTGATATTGAAATTATTCCTGAGCAAATAAATCACATTTCGATTTGTTTGTAATTGCAGTGAATCAATAGCAGGCTGAAGATAGTCACTCGAGGAACCTCGTTACTCAGGACACAGGATTTAAAGATTAACTGAATTGTTTTATTTTTAATAATTATGTTCAACCAGTTTTGGAAATCCTTCAAGATTATCATCTGGTAAAGAAGTTGATCTCTTTGAATCACTGTACAATCGTTCTGACAATCCCGATATTCCAGTGGTTTGGGGAAAACAGGGTGTGTACAGGAAGAGAAAGGAGAGCGGAGTTGGTGAGGCAGTCAGGTCACCTGAGTTAGAAAAACATAAGCATGACTGCACCCATGACAGGCCCCCCGGTGCCATGAGGAACTGCCACGTGTGGTAATTGACTCGTCGGCTGTCACAATGCATCATTTGTATAAACTTGAATGTCAAGAATTTCACATTCAGATGGTGGTCGAAAGGTTAAATGAGTGACTGTGAGGTTGTGTTGGGAAACAAATGCCACATGGATGATTGACCAGAAGATAAAATGAAGGAGTTTTTCTCCCAAAGGAGCTTCACTGTCCTTTGAATGCACCTCCTATAGTCAAGTCATTATTTCTTTTTATTGTTTATTATACAGTTATTACATTATTGTACATATACAATCTATAAAAAAATTACACTTATGCAGAAAAAGCATGATTTTTACAATTACATAAACAAAATACTCTTTAATCAAGTTTATGCAGTTTGCTTTCGATTTTCAAACATTATTGATTAGTTTATTGCCATGAACTCACAGTTATTAAATTTTAGATTTTCTGAATTTTTTTTTTTAATTCTCTCAATTTTAAGACCAGACGAGACGTCTATTCCAAATTACAACACAGGGAATTATTTCCTGGATCCACCTGGTTCATCCTGACTCTTCACCTCTGGATGGAGGTCTCTTCAATTAGTGATCACTCTGAGCAGCTGAGGATGGTTCCACATAAACAGTCTAAAGATCCATGACGCTATTGAGGATGGTTTTTACTGTAGGTAATATAAACAGTCTGGTACAATGGCTCAGGACTACAATTCTTATGAACGTTTCTGCATTTAAGTGTCCGTCATTGAACAGCACATTTCAACAATGATAAAGCTATGATGAATGGACAATCGGTGACATCCAGATGAGGGTTCTCAAGAAGTTTGTTTCCTTCTCATCGTTGCGTCTTGCTTGCTCATTAAGGATGAACACTAGGCACTAAATTTATAAATTCAAATTATATAACATATTTATCTCTGCTGCTTTGGGTCTAATTGAGTTGAATTGAATATCTCTAGCCCTGTAGCTAGTCCCTGTTCTGATGAATCTTCTTTGGCTAAATAATTGTATAACTGCTTGGTTAAATGCCGGTACAGGATCTTTAATCCAAGCTGCCATAGTTCACCATTAAAGCTGTTAATTTATAGCCATAAATGATGGTAATTAAATTTTTTTTTAATATTCAACTGAGTTGCCTTTTTTTTGCGCTCATTCTGATTAACTACATGGTCCACATCTGGACTGCTGTTTCCCAATTGACCACCCCTGGTGGGGCTACTGCACAGTTTATTTAATACAGGCCTCCATGGGAAGCTGCTCAGGTAAAGCTGTCAATAAAAACACACCGATGTAGGAGCGAAGGAAAAGAATATGGATTATCCAATGTGCTGCGGAATTGACCATTCTCATTTTACTACTGAAGCTTGTGCTTATGAATATGATCATAGATTTCTGGGCTGTAAAATAACTATAAAATGTATTAACTTTTTTCACAGTGGAGCAAAGTGTCCAATTATATATATATATATATATATATATATATATATATATATATATATATATATATATAAATACAGTATATACAGTACACACACACACACACACACACACACACACACACACACACACACACACACACACACTAATATTTATATTAATATAATTTATATGCAAGAATATGAAAGATGAAAGATGAGCTCTTATTGTGCTTGTGCTCTAATTGTTGTCCATAGAAAGTCACTACACATATTTCCAAGCTAATGGTGAAACACTAATATGTATATGTGCAAATCTGTGTGTGTGTGTGTGTGTGTGTGTGTGTGTGTGTGTGTGTGTGTGTGTGTGTGTGTGTGTAGTGTGGGTGTCGGTATGAATATTTAACATCATATACTATTTAATGCCTTTGTGAAATAGTTGTGTCTGCAGGTACCTGCACATCTTGTATACTTGAGAGAAGTGTGTGTGTGTGTGTGTGTGTGTGTGTGTGTGTGTGTGTGTGTGTGTGTGTGTGTGTGTGTGTGAGTGTGTGTGTGTGAGAGAGAGTGTGTATGAGAGTGTTACTCCTCACCCCAGAGGTGCTCTGTGTAAATAAGCATCCTCTCTCTCCCAGAAGCGATCCAAAACACATATCTATCACCCACTGCTTTAGGTCATCTCCAGAGACAGAGTTTACAGTTGCCCCCATTTGCCCACAGCCATCATTTACTGAGTCGTGTTCCGTGTGTGTTTCGGATGTGTAGCACTTGCCAGGGCTATTGTAGACACACACACACACACATGCAGACACACACAAACGGTGTAAAGATAAACTCATAGCCAGAAGTATGATGTGTGCAGATAGCTGTGGACAGTCATATTTCTCACACATAGTTGTATTGCATTTAGGTGGGAGAATGCGTCGATGTCAGCAGGTGTGGAGCTGCTCGCTCAAACTGCTGCAGTGTGTTCATGATGTCCATTACTCTTATGGTTTTCTGCTGGAAAAAACACTGTGGTTGTGCTTACAACTGGATAAATAGAAAGAAAAGAAGCGTTTTCTTTCTATTTGTTAGTGTATTAACTTCTGTAGGCATTAAATTAGAACTGTAAGGATTTGATTATGGCATGTATTAGTGTATTGTTCACTCTTTTTTTTCCCTTCATCGGCAGGAATCTCTTTATCATTGTAAGGGTTGGGTTGGATTCAGAGCCTGTCCTAGGAACGCTATGAGAGGTGGAAATACACCATTCTGGCTGGGATGCCAGACACTCACACATTCACACCTAAGATTGTTGAAACATATATATATATATATATATATATATATATATATATATATATATATATATATATATATATATATATATATATATATATATATATATAAATAAAATATTTGTATTTATTTTTTATAAAAATGGTCAAACAGAAATGCGTTAATTAATTAATTAAAATTAGTGCCGTTAAAATCCTTAATTGATATATTAATAAAAACACAAGCAGAGAAAAGATGCTAATGATGATGATGATGGTGATGATGATCACGTGATCAGGAATGTCTCTGTTCTCAGTCATGTTTACATCACTGACCCCCTCTGTCTCATCCACATTAACCCCAGACTTCTTGTTACCCTCTGCCTGCTCGTTGTGAGCTTCAGAAACTAGTCTACGTCTGTGGTGTGTGAGAGACAGGAAATGATACACCAGTGGTAGATTGAAAAAAACAAAAAGCGCGCAATGACAAGAAATCGTTTGATGGGCTGAAAACGGCGCAATGAGAAGAAAAAATATTGATCATGTCACCATATAGATTCAAACTGAAGTAATGAGTGTTTTGAAAATGTAAGAAGTAGAAAGTACAGATGTTTGTGTAAGAAAATGTGAGAAGTGAAAGTAAAAAGTCCAAAAAATACACTAACACAGTATTTGTACATTATTTCTTCCCGTCTCTGATCTCCACAAACTCTAGTGGAACATCTTCTCAGAAGAGCGGAGCTTATTATAATAAAAATTGGGAAAGAAACACATACGTAAACCTTAGTCTCTATAATGTATTCTACCCCAGAGATGTTTAATTCTCTATTTTGATTGGTCAGAATGCTTGTTCTCGTACGTTATATTGGCTCATATTGCAGAATGGCCACATTATTGTGTATATTTTCTGCAAAAGGACTTTTATCGAACATTTTACATTCAAAAGACGTTCTCTCTCTCTCTTGTTAAACAAATGGAAAAAAAGGCCAAAATAAAGAGATTTGTACCAGTATGGATATAAACTTTATCCCATGCATTTAATCATAATAATAAATGTGAGTGTAGTGCTTATCTCAGGATCAGAACGGAAGGGCAGTTTAAGTCAGCAAATGCATCAATCTGTGTCCTGTTTGCTTTGAGACTCAACCTGCCTGAACAGATTTTTTTCAAAATCTCTTTACTGTTCGAGACGGCAAAAGTCCACTTGCTTATACGGGGCAGTTTATTCCATGTTGCATCTGTATTTAAAGAAGATGAAAAGGAGGGCTGCGGACACCAGATATATTTCTCATCTGATCATTATCTTTATGAGTGTGTAAAAAGCATGCACTAGTTATTTTCCAGTGCAAACAGATTAAAACGAGGGATTGATGTTTCCTGTTCCGTTTCCTATTTTGTCAAATGTTTAGGTCAGAAATTTCACCGCCGATGAGAGACGCTTTCACTTCATATTTGAGGTGGTGCCTTTATTCCTAGGCTACCTTTCAGCAGCTCTTGTAACACACACACACTCACACTCACACACACACACACACACACACACACACACACACACACACACACGCACATGCACATGCACACTTAGCTCTAATGGATAAGTACTGCATTATCCCTCTCGTCTGTGCTTAAAAATTCATCAGGCCATTAGTCGGGTCACGCTGCTGCCCACAGTTGTCCAAAGGGTTAATTACCCGTCGTATTTGCTGTGTTCAAATGTGTTTAGACTATGAAAGGCTTATTCGTTCTGATGGAAAACATGTTCTTTTGGAAACTCATGGTCATATTGTGGAGTTTAGTATTTGATGAATCCTGTAGTGACCCCATTAAAAACCTACAGATTACAAAAAATAAGTGATGGATTAAATGCAGGATGTGGTCAGGCTTACTGTCCTTCCACTGACACCCTCACAGCCATTACTGAGAATTATAATAAAATAAAACAGTGTTAGAGATCATCATGAATCATCATGAGGTGGTCCCTAATATGTGTTTTTATTTAATATCCTACAGAATGCATAGCCAAATATCTTAATTACACAGCTCGTGTATATCATCGGAAGGTCATCTCGGTTCTCAGTCCTGTCTGGTGCAGAGTCTATTAGATGCAATTTCTGCTCTGTATCGAAAAAAGACAAACCATACGGGCATCTGTTAGGGTGGAGAGGTTAAAACCCAGCTCCCTTTAGTGCACTGTTTGAAGCACTGAAAGGTTCAGTGACTTGTGACCTGAATGGGAGAAGTGGAGCCATAAAACTGACCTCTACATAAAAGATCAATCTATCTATCTATCTATCTATCTATCTATCTATCTATCTATCTATCTATCTATCTATCTATCTATCTATCTATCTATCTATCTATCTATCTATCTATCTATCTATCTATCTATCTATCTACAGTGAGGAAAATAAGTATTTGAACACTCTGCTATTTTGCAAGTTCTTCCACTTAGAAATCATGGAGGGGTCTGAAATTGTCATTGTAGGTGCATGTCCACTGTGAGAGACATAATCTAAAAAAAAATAAAAATCCAGAAATCACAATATATGATTTTTAAACTATTTATTTGTATGATACAGCTGCAAATAAGTATTTGAACACCTGTCTATCAGCTAGAATTCTGACCCTCAAAGACCTGTTAGTCTGCCTTTAAAATGTCCACCTCCACTACATTTATTATCCTAAATTAGATGCACCTGTTTGAGGTCGTTAGCTGCATAAAGACACCTGTCCACCCCATACAATCAGTAAGAATCCAACTACTAACATGGCCAAGACCAAAGAGCTGTCCAAAGACACTAGAGACAAAATTGTACACCTCCACAAGGCTGGAAAGGGCTACGGGGAAATTGCCAAGCAGCTTGGTGAAAAAAGGTCCACTGTTGGAGCAATCATTAGAAAATGGAAGAAGCTAAACATGACTGTTAATCTCCCTCGGACTGGGGCTCCATGCAAGATCTCACCTCGTGCGGTCTCAATGATCCTAAGGAAGGTGAGAAATCAGCCCAGAACTACACAGGAGGAGCTGGTCAATAACCTGAAAAGAGCTGGAACCACCGTTTCCAAGGGTACGTTCCAAAATTACCTGTTGGTAATACACTTATACACTCTTGAGTCTGGTTCCTCCCAAGGTTTCTTCCTTATGCCATCTCGGGGAGTTTTTCCTTGCCACAGTTGCTCATCAGGGACAAACATACTTACAAAGAACATATTTACGTTTAATCACCACATTATCTGTGTAAAGCTGCTTTAAGACAATGTTCATTGTTAAAAGCGCTATACAAATAAAAATGAATTTAATTGAATTGAACTATGACGTCATGGTTTGAAATCATGCATGGCACGGAAGGTTCTCCTGCTTAAACCAGCACATGTCCAGGCACGTTTTAAGTTTGCCAATGACCATTTGGATGATCCGGAGGAGTCATGGGAGAAAGTCATGTGGTCAGATGCGACCAAAATAGAATTTTGGGTCATAATTCCACTAAACGTGTTTGGAAGAAGAAGAATGATGAGTACCATCCCAAAAAAACCATCCCTACTGTGAAGCATGGGGGTGGTAGCATCATGCTTTGGGGGTGTTTTTCTGCACATGGGACAGGGCGACTGCACTGTATTAAGGAGAGGATGACCGGGGCCATGTATTGCGAGATTTTGGGGAACAACCTCCTTCCCTCAGTTAGAGCATTGAAGATGGGTCGAGGCTAGGTCTTCCAACATGACAATGACCCGAAGCACACAGCCAGGATAACCAAGGAGTGGCTCTGTAAGAAGCATATCAAGGTTCTGGCATGTCCTAGCCAGTCTCCAGACCTAAACCCAATAGAGAATCTTTGGAGGGAGCTCAAACTCTGTGTTTCTCAGTGACAGGCCAGAAACCTGACTGATCGAGAGAAGATCTGTGTGGAGGAGTGGGCCAAAATCCCTCCTGCAGTGTGTGCAAACCTGGTGAAAAACTACAGGAAACGTTTGACCTCTGTAATTGCAAACAAAGGCTCCTGTACCAAATATTAACATTGACTTTCTCAGGTGTTCAAATACTTATTTGCAGCTGCATCATACAAATAAATATTTAAAAAAATCATACATTGTGATTTCTGGATTTTTTTTTTTAGATTATGTCTCTCACAGTGGACATGCACCTACGATGACTATTTCAGACCCTTCCATGATTTCTAAGTGGGAGAACTTGCAAAATAGCAGGGTGTTCAAATACTTATTTTCCTCACTGTATATAAAAGTGAGTACACCCCTCATTATTTTAATGGAACAAAACTATAGAAATGATACTTGGATATATTTTAGTGTAGTCAGTGTGCAGTTTGTGTGTCAGAACATACAGCCATCACTGTCAAAATAACTGCAACAAAAGTAAGTACACCCTCAGTGATAACAGCTGTACGTGGTGTAAACGTACAAAACCACACATCCTCTTCATCATGTTCATGTTTTTGTTTGCTTGTCAGAACCATATAAATGTGTGTATCTTGAATTAGAGCAGTTAAAATTTGATGCTTCAAGTCCAAATCTCTCATCCTGAACACTAGATGTTCTACATGGACCTCATGGTAAAGAGTTTCTGAGGATGTAAGAATTAGAATTGTTGCTTTCTACAAAGATGCCGAGGCTTTAAGAAGATCAGTAACACCCTGAAACTGAGTTACAGTGCAGTGGTCAGGGTCATACAGAGGTTTACTGAGACGTGTTTCACTCAGACCTCACAAGGGTCCATCAGAGAAGTCGAGTCCTCGTGCTGTGCATCAGGTGCAGAAGCTGCTTCAAAAAACAGAGGCATGAGTGCTGCAGCGTTGCTTTAGAGGTTCCACTCGTCAGTGCTCAGACCGTACGACACACACTGCAACAAGTCGGTTTGCAGGCCGTCATTCCAGAAGGAGCTTCTGAAGCTGCTCACAAGAAAACCCATAAACATTTTGCTGGAGACGACCGGCCCAAGAGCATGAACTACTGGAACCATGTCCTGTGGTGCGATGAGACTAAGAGTTTACTTCCTGTTTGATTTCTGCACGATGAAAAACTGAGCAAAGTCAGTTCACTTCTTTCTTTATTTATTTATTTATTTATTTATTTATTTATTTATTTATTTATTTATTTATTCATTCATTTTAAAAGTTACAGTATAAAGAAGTAGTCACATTTATAAAAAGAAAACCCTCGTGCAGGAACATGTGAGTGTATTTGATGTTTGTATGACCTGCATTTCTTCACTTTTTTTTCTACTACTGTTTTGGGTCGCAGTGTTTTAAAGGGAAAAGTTTATATTTCAGAAAAGATATAATAAAATTCTACAGGACGTTTTGCAGAAAGACATGGGATTGGACAAAACTCCAAGGAAGCTTGTAGAATTGATCAGAATTTCTTCATGAGCAGGGAGGATGAACCAGCGTTTCACTGGAAACAGGTGGGATAAATAAAAAAAATCCCTCTGGAAAGAATGGCAAGATTTGGACACATTTACATTACAGTTCCATTCATGACATTAGAGGGCAGCGATCGTCTCCAGAGCGACTTACAACTATGCAGTTGATGGTTAAGGGTCTTGGTGAAGTGGTTGCCCAGTGGTTAAGATGCTGAACTTCTGATCGAAGTTCAAATCCAAGCACCATGAAGCTGCCACTTGTGGGTCCTTGAGCAAGGCCCTTAACCCTCAACTGCTCAGTTATATAAACGAGATCATTGTCGGTCGTTCTGGATAAGGACTTCTGCCAAATGCCATAAAAGCTTGGCTCAAGGGCCCAGGAGTGGTAGCTTGGTGGTGCCGGGATTCGATCTCATGACATCATGAAAAATGCAAATGCCAACTCAGTGCTGAATCTGAAACTTTTTTAGTAAATGTGGTGTGTGTATATTGAGTAAAAACGCTTAATGTTTATGCTTAATGGTTTATGTATAAAGAATTAAATGCCAAACACAGAACATGCTGCCGTTTTGTAATAAACGCTGCAGTCTTGAGTAAAGGAAAGCGTTACGGTTGGAAATCACAATGTAATTACAGCGTTATTCTGCAGGTGCTTTCACTGTTATCAGATCTCAATAATAAATCTTTCAATAGATATTATTAAAATATGAATTAATCCATTACGAAGTCAACAAACTCCAGATAATCTAATTTGTTTTTCTCAAAGTGAAATAGTCACCAGGCTTATGATGATCTTTGTTTTCGGCTTTTAATTGCAGGAGTCGATAACTCAGCTGGATGTGTTGTGGTCAGTGAGCAGTCAGGTTTATTTACATCGCTTAGAGCCCAAGGCTTTTAGGAGGACAGCGTGCCTCGCCTCGCCTCGCCTCGCCTCGCCTCGCCTCGCCTCGCCTCGCCTCGCCTCGCCTCGCCTCGCCACTCCTCTCTCTCTCTCTCTCTCTCTCTCTCTCTCTCTCTCTCTCTCTCTCTCTCTCTCTCTCTCTCTCTCTCTCTCTCTCTCACCATTCTTTCCTTTAATGCCATAAACACTTTGATTGTTTTTATCGTGTTTAAAATCCATCATGAACGTCCAGGGGATGCTCTCCCTGTTGAGTTGTGGTCAGCCTGGCCACACGAGTCTATCTGCCTTTTATGTTCTTAAATATTCATAAGTAGCTTTGCAACATTAATATCTTAGAAGGCTTACAAGAACACTTAAATAATATCCAGTACTCCTGCCCGCCCCTCGGGTGTTTTTTCCCTTCCCTCTCTCTTTTATTTTTCATTTGCGTAATGCACTGGGTTGGTTCAGAGATAGTCCTCCTCTTAAGGGAAAGGCTTCCTGAGCTTAGTCATAGAAAGAGCAATAATTAGAAAGGGTACAGGGTCTTCTCAAGACCATACGTCACAGGGAATAAAGGATAAAAAAGAGGACAGAAGGTGATATGCCAGACAGGGGCATTACTGTGTCCTCTTTTAGGGTCATAGTCGTATTGCTCTGGACATGAATCCGTGTCTCAGTTTATTGTGTATGATATTAACTCGTACGCAAAGCTGCGGGCTGTAAATAAACAACCAGCATGACTTCAACTTGCTGATCAACGCCTTATGAATGCTGCAGCTACTTTTGCTATATACAATATAAAGTCTGTTTTTATTGATTTATTTATTTTACCCTAAAAGTGCAAACTTTCGTTAATAAAAAACACGTTCTTTCATTCAGACAATCCGACCCCCTGTTCAGTGGATGTTTTTCTGCCGCAATTCAGATTTCCTCAGTACATTAATAATAATTAATCACAGACGTTCAGGTCTCAGGTCAGTGTTTAGTATCATTTCTGCCTGGATGTGCCAAGCCGCCTCTCGTGGGTCTGATGCTAAACGGTCAAGCCGTGAGCTCTGAATGCTTCCAGGTCACCTGCTGTGCACTGATCTGTGGGAAATTTACAAGCTAATTAAGTAACAAGCTTAGTTTCTATTCACCGTTGTGTTGTTGGGGCGTGTGATGATTGGCAGCATGTTGACTTTTACTGGCTCTAAAGATGGTAGAAAAGTCTAAGGATTAAAAATTCTTCCAGTAGGAAATATAAAGATAATATGTTAAGTGTGAAAATATTTTTTTTTTATACAGTGTTAACCAAAAGGCAAATATTGAATATGGACTGCTTATAAGCAATAATAAGTGTTTGAACTATCACTGGAATTATGGGTGTTTATATTTTGCAGATAATAAACAAACGAAATGATTCATTAACAAATATAAATTCAATCACTTGGGGATGTGCTGTTTTTGGAAAACAATTAATGATGTGGCTCAAAGTTTATTTACCCAAATTCAATTATTTCCAATAACAGCCAATTTCATTTTTTAATATATAAAACATCATGTTTTATTTGAACTATTTCTATTCGGTCATTTGATGTGATGATTTCCTGCAGTCACGTTATTATGATACAATCAATCACCCAGTCAGAAACATCCCGTACTTTAAATGAAAACACACCTTGTCATGATACTGCGAAATCTGGAACCAGGAAGACTTTTCTACAGGGGAAAACCAACTGCCTATTACAAAACTCTGAGATTTGAGACTCAATAAATGTAAAAAATTAAATAAAATAAAAAAACACTGTCTGTTCTAGACAGCTAAAAGTGTAGTATGCACTTCTCTTTGATTTAGAGCGATGCAGTCTTATATTATATTTATTAGCTGTACGAAATATTAAAGCAAATGCAAATATTCAGTAGGTTCCAGGCATCGAAAATGAATTAAAAGCGAGATAGAAGAATAGCATTTTACTTTTAATATGTTTAAATATTAGCACTGTCAATCGTTTAAAGGGATTGTCAATAGCTTACTCATGATTAATCGCAACTTAATCACACATTTGTATCTTTTCTGAATGTACCTAAAATTATACTTTTTAAGTTTTTAATACTCCAATCAACATGCGCAATTTTGCCCATTATTTGGTGATCTGAGACAAATTATGAAAATCCTAAAATATTCGTAAAATCTTTAGTCTTTGATCGCTGGTTTGTCCACTGACAGCTATCGAGAGAATCTGATTGGGCGGGAATTTTTTGTCTGTCGTACAGTTTTGACATTATGACAACTGAGATGCTACATTGTGACATGGAGATCATGTTTGTACAGTCTAACAACAATCGCAAGATACTGGGTTTGCTTAGTTATGTGGAAAAGTTTCTAACCAAAGCTCTGCTGTAATTAAACATAAAATTTCATATGTCAAGTTTTGTGGTTATATGACACAGTAGACAGATCTTGTGTGTCCTGCTAAGGCGTTACGTAGAAGAGTGTATTCACTCCTGTAGCAGCAGCAGTAATGTGTAAAACAGCCTTTCGAATCCACTCTTCACCATTCACTTTGCTTGTAAAGCCCTCATGACATTTTTCTTTGTGAAACTCCTTACTTCTAAGCTTTTTTTCTGATGTGGTCCATAATGGAGTGATCTGGAGCCTTTTATCTGGCATAAGAGCGATGGTCTTCACAGGGTCAATTGCTGTTTAAATGGACTCCTATTGAGGAAAACTCTTCCTGATCCTAAGCTTATCTCAGTTGGAGATCGTTGTAGTCGGAAAAAAAAAAAAAAAAAAAGTCACCCTAATTTATTCTCCAAGACCGACCTATTCCTTAGGCCTGATCTTCACCCACCCTCAGAGTGAGCCCTACCAGATTCATGTCGTTTACATTCATTTTGCTCTGGTTGAAGTTTCTGTGTAATCGGATGCTCAGCAAGGCGTCCAGCAGCAGGTGTTCTGTGCTGGTGAGCAGGAAGATTCGCTGTGTGATCACGCAGCAGCTCTGGCACACTGAGGGTTGAGCGAGTGAACTCTGAAGAGCCCCAGTCTGTCTGTTCATTAGCCGTTGTTGTCAGCAGGAAGCGGAGCGCAGCTCCACTTCAATAAGACAAATTTGCGGCGCGTTGTCCACGCGGCAGCCAGGGAAGCCAGACGGAAAAGAATGATAGGGCCGAGAGTGGCGAGGTTCATCAAAGTCACCCTGCTCTTCTCTGCTCATTTTTCAACCGCTGAGGGGGCGCATACCTGCAGCCCACCTGTGAGCTACATCGGACAAATTGAACGACAACATGTCTCTTTCATATTTCACACACCAGTAGTTTTATTTGGAAGGGGGGGTTGCATGGGGTATCTGTATACGGGGTCTGCACATTTCAAGCCATTGTATATACTTTTAAAATTGTTTGCCCTCAGCAATAACCACCTTACTGACTAAACTGCCCCCTGATTCTGACCTCAAAACAAATCGCTATAAATATTGTATGAAGTTCTCAGGGGTGGACAAAAGTTGTCAATAAAGGTTTTCTTTCTCTTGATTGATACAGACATCATAACTGCCCTGGGCTTTGACTTCAGCAACTGTAGCACCTTGTACAAAATTCATATAAAGCATAAATGTCTCCAAATCTGCAGACTACAAATATTGCAGGTGGAGTCGCTGAAGAACACCTTAAAAACATCATACATAAACCTATCATCATCATCTAACCACGCATTAATGAGTGCAGATCTCTAATTTTCCAATGGGTGTTTAATCCAAGCTTGAGTTAGTCAAACTCAGCTCTGGGAAAGTTTGCGTCCAAATATCTGCTATTACTTCTGAGGCAGAGTGCGAGATCTCCTGAAGGTAGCCAGGTTATCATCAAGCTGTGATGATTCTCAGCAGTGTCAGAGGACTTTTGATTGTACTCTGCACCTCTGTGCTGCCCCGGGCCTTTCCAGCCATCAGAGGGGGAGAACGATGCTGAGTCGATGAAACACACACACAAACACAACCACGCAAACACAAACACAGTGTCGAGCGGCAGCCATCACTCGCAGGCTGTCAGCACGCCACATGCCGGATATGCTTCGTGACACAAAGATATCAGTTACATGTTTCCCCCAGCTTGGGTTTAATCCACACAGGCTGTGTGGCGAGGCTAAGCTCAGATGTGCATTACACTGGAAATGTCATTAATCCATCAAAATGCGAGGGCTCACATCTACTCCCCACGTTCTTCTAGGATGTTTGTGTAGTTTTCGAAGGTTGTGCATCGACGGCATGATCTATACAAAGAGAATTTTTTTTTTTTTTTAAACATTTCTTTGGCCGAGCAAAATACTTTTCTCAACTTCTTCACATTCGCTTCAATTTAGTCTGGATTTTTTTTAAGGTTTTTCAAACTTGACTTTACCTCAAACACATTAATTTGGTCATTTTTAAAAACTCCATTGCTTCAAGCATAAACATAACTACATATATTTCCCGAAGTAATGAATTAGTAATAAATGAGTAACGAATCGGATTCTGATAAAAGGTCCACAGTTGATTTGGCATTTGCGTTTGTAATCAGGTGCCGTTCATTCTCAATATAAAGCCCAAAGAGCTGCGACCAGCGGGGAAGAAAACCATAGTTAAAATGAAGCTCGAAACAAAATGATCAGAGAAATATTGCATGATATTGGGTGTCCATTTGGTAACCTTTTAAAAAAGGAAGAATAAATTGGTCTGAAGAAAAAAAAACAGATTAGTGTTTCTCAAAAACATCTCAACAGCTCCTACAGTTCAACAGCATCTTATTAACAGATCAATCAAAGATCAGTGCAAACAACAATAATAAGAAGAGAAGAGTATGGAGAAGGAAAGGAACTGCTCATGATCCTATGATCGGAAACACGTCAGGTAACTTTATGGCACTTTGTTTTATTTGAGCTCCTGTTCACTGTGGTAGACCGCTAAAAGAAAAATGTATGGAACGAACTGTACATTTTTATTAAATGCCCCAACGTCTGCCCTCAGACTTCCACTGTAAGTGATTCATTTACCTAAAAGAGAACATGAAAAACACTTCCATTGCAATCAATTATATTCTCCAGATGCATTAAATTAATATCAGATAGAAAGAAATTTCCTAAATAAATTTGGACATTCTTATAGATACGTGTATACCCATAATCTGAAGCACCACATATATGCATGTGAGTTGTCCAGCTGTAAAAGCAAACAGTAAGAATGAATAGAACCTCCTCTTTCTCCCTGTTCCCACCATCATGGTCGTCGTCTGATTCTCCCCGGTGCTTGACGCAGACGAAACCCAGCGATCCATTTATCGCCAGAGTGAGAGTCATGTTTATGTCTCCGTTTAACCATCAGCTTCTATCGGACTCCCATTAGCAGATCGATATCTCAGCAATTGAGGAGGAGGCGCTGACATTTGAGGTTAATGACTGTATGCCCTGAAATCAATTAGGATCATCTCGTTAGCACTCCAACAATGTACCTGTTTCAATTGATAGCAGCAGCGTGAATGAGGAGTTATGATTACCTCATGCCAAATGGATGGCTTTTTTTTTTTTTTTGGTCAATACGAGTATGGATCTGTCCCGGAGCGTTCGTTTTTTTTAATAATGCAATTACTATTGCTATATGCCAACCTGGACGTCTGGGTTTTTTTTTTTTTATAATAAATGAATGAATTTTGCCCTTTTTACTTCTTTATAATCAAGAAAAACAGCTTGGGATGTTTATACACACACACACACACACACACACACACACACTCACACACACACACACACACACACACACACACACACACACACACGCACACACACACGAACCATAGACGATAAGAGCAGAAAAACAAAATCCATTATTGTCTGCCAATGCCACCTCAAGCCATATGTGACATGTACAAACTGTTGCTGGAGGGCAAAGACGGTCGCTTTGATTTTTTTTTTTTCTTTCCCCCGCCGTTGTTGTTTTTTTTTCTCAGCATGAAGGTTGAGTTGAGTCATTTTGCACCCAATTACACTGCAGTAAATTTGTCGGATGGTTCTTGTCGGGCTGTATTGATCCGCCGTGTCACCTTGAACTTGTTTATTGACACATCCAAAGCACCCATCTCAATTTACTGCCGCTCAATTATGGTATTCATATGATGTCAGAGCCGCGGTGGTCTGTCACTGTAGATTACGCCTGTCCCCCCCCTCAGCCCATATACACCCCCTGCCACCCCAACCCCAACCCCGTCTCTGCTCAGGCCCCTTCTCGCTCTCCATCACCTGCCATGCGCCTGCCATCGTCTACTGACCTTTTCTTTAGACAGATGGCACTATGGAAAGCATGCTATTAGCACACATGTCATATTACTCCTGACCAGATCCTTGTTCTTTTCTTTTTTTAGTTCATGAGAGGTACTTGTTCAACAAATGGATTTTCAGTTTGATAGCTGTGGACACTTTTTTTTCCCCCCATTTCACTGGCAATGAAAAAAACGGAAACACCCGGAGTAAAGGAGAGAGAGAGAGAGAGAGAGAGAGAGAGAGAGAGAGAGAGAGAGAGAGAGAGAGAGAGAGAGAGAGAGAGACTGCTGAAGGTTTTTTTTTTCTCTTTTGTATACTTTTTTCTCTCCAAAAGAATTTATTTTTAAGGACTCGATCAGACCTTTCCAAAATATTTTTTACACTACGTTACAAATGTGCACTAATAATAAAAACGCCAAGACTTTTTTGCTTAATCGGCAACCTTAATAAAAAAAGTCACGTGAACTTTATATGTGGTTTATATAAAATGCCTAGTATTACTTTTTTCCCATTTTGGCATATGCAAGGTGGGGTTTTTTTTTAGATATAATTCTTGTTGCATGTAAATATTTTATATTTATTGCTTTACTCGATTTTTTTTCACAAGTGATTTTTTATTAAATTATTTTAGTTTTTTGTTTTGTTATGTTTTTTTTTTTTTACATGTATGCAATTTCTCACAATGAATTTAAACATTTTTGACATGCAGGATATGCTGTTTATATTTTATTTCACTTTGGTTTCCTTTGATAATTTTTCAGATTCTTTTTTCCGCACGTTTATATTTGTTGATATAAACCATTTTCCTTCGTAAATTTTTTTTGCATTTATTAGATGTGCTTTTTCTGAGGATTTACGTTTACATTATTATAATTTTTTTATTGTATGTACATTTGGTTTGAATTTTTTTACAGGTGAGCAAATATTATTCGATAGATAGATAGATAGATAGATAGATAGATAGATAGATAGATAGATAGATAGATAGATAGATAGATAGATAGATAGATAGATAGATAGGACATTGTCATTTAATAGTACAGGTACGCAGCAACGAAATGCAGTTTGCATCTAGTGTAAATAATAGCAATTGTGCAAATTAAATAATAAAAAAATTATATATATATATATATATATATATATATATATATATATATATATATATATATATATATATATATATATATATATATATATATGTGTGTGTGTGTGTGTGTGTGTGTGTGTGTACAGCAAATAAATATAAAGTCTATAGCAGTATACAGATGTGCAGGAGCTGTTGAACAAGTACAAAATAAATATAAATGTATAGATATGAACATATATATATAGTGATATTTGTGCAGGATGCGTGTAAGTAAGTCATTATTTTCCTGCGTGTGAATTCTCTGTGTTAAAAGGAAGGAATTTACAGACAGACGACTCTGACAGCATCATTAACAGTATGTTGAAACCAAGTTGTGATCTGAATTGATTTAAACTCCCCTATCCCCCCCCCCACCCCATTATAAAAAAAGCATTAAAAAACACCCCCAGAGATCGGCTGAACCTTTGTCTCATAATGAGGCCTTTGGCAGGACCCTGGCTAAGTGTTTCCATAAGCCCAGCACTCAGGAGTGGCCACGGAGGGCACGCTCTGAGCCCGTTTACAGCCACTGCACAGATGCTGGGGTCCATTTGCTATGGCTGGGGTCAGAGATCACATGTGCATCTTTGATTTCACTCCATCCATCAGCTTTATGGCCACGGTGCATCAGGATGCGTACGGGTGCCGGGGATCACGGGGGGACACGGCTCATCTGACATTCTGACTGGCCTTCTTCAATCTCCGTCTGATTGGCGGGCAGAGGATCACTCTGCTCTTACATCACTTAAAGACTAATTATCCTGAGGGCTGAGATCCGGTGAGTGATCAGGGGAAAAGTGACTGATGAGTGAGTGATGATATAAACAGAGTGAAATGTGGATTATTGGCTGTTATATGTGTCTGAGTTCAAACTCAGAAAACTTTCTTTAGATACCAATTAGTTAAAGTGTGCACAAACTCCTCTAATGGGTCAATGAGAGACAGCTCATCTCTTATCCTACAGACAGTACAGCTATTTACTGTGGTGCATTGTAAGGAAATGCGTCTTGTCATGTGACGATTTCTATCTGCAATCCACATTCGATTATTTTTATCTAAAGAAGGAAACCCCTGAGTGTGTGCTGTTATAGGAACCTGATAAATGATGTGGTGGTGTGATGTGGCCTGATGGAAATCAGAGTTACTTGTACCTCTGTTATGTGTATCAGAATTGATTCTTTTGCTATTTTATTTCTTTTCTACACCACAGCAATTTGAACGTGATAACTTGCAATAACAACACATTTACATCTATGGCATTTAACAGACGACCTCATCCAGAACAGCTTTTATACAATTATACAACTCAGGCTCAAGGGCTCAGGGAACAACAGCCTGGTGGTGCTGGGAATAAAACTTTTTTTAATCCATTTATTGGTGCTTGAAGTCTTGGATGTTCCTGTTATCACTTGCAATATAAACACCGATCAGGCATAACATTATGACCATCTGAATAATATTATGTTGGTGCCCCTTTAGCTGCTAAAACAGTCATGACCCTTCGAGCATTCACAGCTCTTCTGTTGGATCGGACCACACGGCCCTGTCGCTGATTCACCACTGTTTCTTCCCTGGAGCACTTTTAATAGATACTGACCACTGCAGACCAGGAACATCCCACAAGAGCTGCAGTTTTGGAGATGCTCTGACCCAGACGTCTAGACGTCACAAGTTGTCAATCTCACTTAAATACTTACACTTATGTCAATGTTATACCTGATTGGTGTAGTCAATTCTCTTATATAATAAAGTCACTTCTCTTTATAATTATAATAATAATAATAATAATAATAATAATAATAATAATAATAATAATAACATATAATTACTAGTTTGGAGTACATGTAAATCATCTTTTTTTTTGTTTATAATAATGATTATTAAACCTGCTGATAGAGATAATTATGATTCGTTATCATTATCATTAATTAGTATGTTATTATAACACCTTCAGACGGTGTATATTATGAAATCAAATATTTTTAGAACAATACAATTTGTGACAAGTCCTCTGATCGTTTTAGAGATAATTCATGCACGTGAAATACACATTCATGTAAATTGTGCAGGAGTTTTCCTTTGAGTCTGTACCCGTGTTCTGCTTGTATTCCTTTCTGTAACTACAGGAGGCCCCAAGGGACAAAAGCCACTCATGCCTCCTGTCACTTTCTTTTCCTGTCACCCACTTAAATAATGACAATTTAATTTCCTGTCTAATTGGACCTGTAAGTTATTTAAATAAAGCACTGTGTGTGTGTGTGTGTGTGTGTGTGTGTGTGTGTGTGTGTGTGTGTGTGTGTGTGTAGAAGAAGGAGAGAGAGAGAGAGAGAGAGAGAGAGAGAGAGAGAGAGAGAGAGAGAGAGAGAGAGAGAGAGAGAGAGAGAGTAATGACAGCTCATTGTACACTCATGCTTCACTCATTTCCTACTGAGAGGGGTGAAGCGACGAGGCGAGACCCGAGAACCTTTCGGGATTATTTTGTTATTTTTCTGTAAGATGAAGACAGAGGTTGTATGACAGAGGTGCACCTTAATCCCCCGCTTTCCCTCCTGTAAATATCATTTCATCCTTTTATCCCTTATTCATATACATCATTACTTTGTGCTGTGTTTATTATTATTATTATTATTATTATTATTATTATTATTATTCATTCATTCATTCATTTTCTCCCGCTTATCCGATTCGGGTCGCGGTGGCAGCAGTCTAAGCAAGCCCCCGCCTTCGACTGCTGCCCAATCCTCACAGCACCGTCCCTTACGGTCCCTCCTGCAGGTGGTGAGCCCACGGGAAGGCGGCCCCACGTCACTCCGATGTCACGGACCTTGATATTTCCCTCGTAAGGGACCCCTGGAGCATAGAGGGTTAAGGGCCTTGCTCAAGGGGGCAAGAGTGGCAGCCTGGCGATACCGGGGCTCGAACCCCAGACCTTCTGATCGGCAACCCAGCGCCTTAACCGCTGGATTATTATTGTATTATATTATATTATTATTATTATTATTATTATTATTATTTCACCCAATGTACTCACTTCTGATACATTTTTTAAAGAAATTCACAACAGAACTTTGAGGAACTGTAGGTGTACATTTAAACTGTAAGCAAGTAAAACAACCCTACAATCCATTCCACATTAGACTCTATGGCCTTCAAACATGGCTGCCCTGGACTCCAAATCCCAATCACACCCTCATCACAGCTACAGTAACAGTAACACAAAAACATTCTACAACATGGAGTTGGTTTTGAGTTCTGCTTCAGTATCATGACTGGAGTTATGAGAAGAGGCCACAGGGGCAGACGGGGATTTGATTTGTTGTGTCAACTAACATTCATCTGACATTTTATTACACAAAGTACTAACGTTTTACATATTTGGTCCATCATTTATACAGTATACTGATATGTTCTACAATATAAAACATAAGAATGGATATATTTGAGTCGGATTTAAT
>NC_139591.1:1349332-1364332 GCF_946808225.1 Silurus aristotelis
AAAGAAAGAAAGAAAGAAAGAAAGAAAGAAAGAAAGAAAGAAAGAAAGAAAGAAAGGGGGAAACATGGAAAAAAAAGGCAGAGAGACACAGAAAGATAGACAGAGACAAAAAGAGAGGGACAGACAGACAGACAGACAGACAGACAGACAGACAGACAGACAGACAGACAGACAGACAGACAGACAGACAGACAGATAGAAAGAGAGGGAGAGACAAGAAGAGAGAAAGAAAGAAAGAAAGAAAGAAAGAAAGACAGAGCTTCTTGGGAAATCTCTCTGTTTTCAGGTTTTCATCTTTCTCACAGATCATAAAGAAACATTTCTGTAATGCATGCACATGATTCACAGATATTATGTAGCAATTTGTGTGTGTGTGTGTGTGTGTGTGTGTGTGTGTGTGTGTGTGTGTGTGTGTGTGTGTGTGTGTGTGTGTGTGTGTGTGTGTTATTAAGGGTTATAGCTGTACAGGGCACACTGTGGCAGATTTCCAGTGGAGATCAAATGAGATGAAGGATTTGGGGAGGCATGTCGTCTCCTTCTGCTTCTCCTGCAGTCATCACAGAATTAACAGAGACGGATGCGAATGTGTGCGTTGATGTTGGTGTGCGTGTGTGTGTGTGTGTGTGTGTGTGTGTGTGTATGTGTGTGTGTGTGTGATTGTTCTCTAGAGACTAAGGCTAAAAAAAAGCTAAATAAACAACTTGGCTGCATCATTAAGGACTTGGCACATATTTAAAAAAGGGAAAAAGAAAAGAACTGGATTTGGTGGATCTCCACAGGGTTTCAGGGTAAACACTGACTTCTGTTTTATTGCTACTGATGAATAAAAGTTCATACATACACTTTATATATTTGCATATATTATACATAAATTCATTCAGCTAATAAGACTGTATACAGTACACATATGTTAGTTACTTGTTTAGTCAGTGGTTCATCACTGCGCTGTGGTGATTAGTGAATAGTAGTAATATTACCACTTCTACTACTTCTACTAATACTATTAATAGTATTACTACTTATTACTACTCCTACTTATACTACTGCTACTGCTACTACTTCTCATACTAATACTACTTCTGCTACTACTAACACTACCTTTGCTACTTCGCTAATACTAATACCACTTCTACTGCTACTACTGCTACTACTTTACATACTAAAAGAAATGCTACCAACACCATTTCTACAACAACTAATAATACTATAAATACTACTATTACCCCTAAATACTATTTCTAATACTAATTTCAGAAGGTGTTTTCAGTGTATGCACAGTAGTATGCATTTTTACATTCTTAAGAATCTCTAATTTAGTGCATTTTATCTCCTCCCACATCTTTCACCTAAAAAACACCTTCCAGTCAATCAGGTCGTCTCACAGTAAACGATCAAGGCAACATCTAAAGCTCTTCTCATATGCTGCAAAGGTTTACTACTGAAATCATGTAAATATGGTTCTTCTTTTAGGAAAGAAGGATTCATTGTGTATTTTTTTTTTTTTTTTTTTTATAACGATTTAGATAATCTTCAATCCATTTGCCGGACAGATTTGATTAATAAAACAACATATTCAAAGTCATTTATAGAATGAAAAACAAACCATCTGTCTCGGTCCCTTCACCGATCTCGTCTCTGCATTGTGTTTATTAATGGAAGCAGTGAAACTCTGTACATCTGCAGTTGAGACGACTTCACTTTTATTTATTCATATAAAATAATCAGAAAAAAGGTTTTAAAACTGTGAGTTTGTCACTTGATGTGAGGTTTTCTCCAATGAATTGCAAATCAGAAAGGAGAGGGGGCGGGGCTTAGCTGAAGCATCCTGAAGCATCAGGTATAATGTTTTGTTTAATTCTACACAAAGTGTGTGAACTAGTTTTACTTTTCATACTGGTTACATATGAGAAGCACCCAGACAATAGTTTTTTTTATTTGAAAATTGTACCTAAATAATTTGCTAAAGTTGATAAAGAGTTTGGACACCTGCTAATAGAAGGTCCTCGGGGCTGATGGGTAATGTAGTTTAGTGCAGATTTTGGCATAATCCTGACAATTCACATTAAAAACATGTACTCAAGACCATGTTTGTTTTTCTGTATGAAATACAAATGTTTCTATCCTTATTTGTTTTGTTTATTTAAATCCATCTCATCCTCACGGTTCCCTGGCAGCACTTTATCTTTCAGGATTAAAAATAAGGATTAAATTCGTAAGATATTATTACAGGAAAAACACCAACATGGCTGCTTCTGTTGTTTCCTTCATATTTCTGGTTCTTGCATCATTCTCCATTAGTCTCCTTCTCCAATAATCATACAATCTAATACACCACTTAATCATCTCAGCCAACTAAGCTAAACGTGATCTGTCATGTAGTCATGTGATTAGAGCTTTTTTTCATAACAACCCCCATTAAAAACACTTCAAATTGCCCTTGTGTCAGTCAGAAGTTTATTCCTGGTGAAATGAACGGCGTGTAGATTCAGTGATACGCATGTGATACGTGTGTGAATTGAGATTTAATCCTTATTCAGTTTAGTGTGTACATGTGATTCTGTTTACCGAGCTGTTGAACTATGTTTAATATTTTATTTGTTGTTGTCACTGCTGCTGATGTGAGCGAGCTAATGAGAATTGTTATTTAAAAACAGGAAGAGATTTGTGGGCCGTTGCCTCAATAATAATTATGTGTGTTAATTGGCTTTGCTTGTGTGCGTTTGCCCACTGGTGCCTCCCAGGTAGAACATTTGACTGAAGTGTATGTGTGTGTGTGTGTGTGTGTGTGTGTGTGTGTGTGTGTGTGTGTGTGTGTGTGTGTGTGTGTTTAATGATGTCAGTTTGGTGGAAATGTCTCACAAAAGGCTTGCATACAGCATGCTTTACACAGACCTCATTATAGCACCGTCTGAGTTTTATTGCTTCGGCAACATTCACTCCGAAATCGTACACGCCGTCTTTTGCGTTCAAATACATTCTTAAAAAAATTACTGATCAATATTTTTTTTGCATTACAGTCAGTCCTCGACTTACGATGGAGATGTGTAATGAAGATACCATCATAATTTGAAATGATCGTAAGTTGAGACAGGAATCTTAAAGAATAGTGAACACTATGCGGTAATATACTGTAATTTGTTAATAATTGAACTACTAACAGAACATAATTTAACAAAACAGAGCGATTTACACCAGAACTCTATAAAGTATACAGTATATATATATATATGTATGTATGTATGTGGCAGCGGGCATGCGGATGAGCGTCGGTTCAGGAAAGAGGGCGGAGCATGCGCCGCTACGTTTGCCTGACGTAAGAATATATTTTTACAAACACCTTCACACACAATAGTTTATGCAATTCTTCAATTAATCACTCAGGTAGCAGCGACGCAGTGCATAAAGTCATGCAGGTACATGATGCTCATGAGAAATAGGGGGAAATGTGATATCGTTGGCATTGACCACAGCATGGCTGTTGGTGCCAGATTAGATTGGATTAGATTGGACAATTCTGCTGGGATCTTCACCCACAATACTCTCTACATTTACATTTGTCACATTCGGCAGATGCCCTTATCCGGAACGACATACATTTAGCGATTTTATATGGTTTGAAAGAGGCAGATGTAGAGGACAGGGGGGTATGGAGACGGATGATCCGCTGTGGTGACCCCCTAATGGTAGAAGCCGAAAGAAGAAGAAGAAGAAGAAGAAGAAGAAGAAGAAGAAGAAGAAGAAGAAGAAGAAGAAGAAGATACAACTGAGCAGTTGAGGGTTAAGGGTCTCGCTCAAGGGCCCAGCGGTGGCATCTTGGCATTGCTGGGATTTGAACTCACAACCTTCAAATCCAAAATGCAACACATTAACCACTGACCTACTACATCTCCATCTCTACACACAGAGTGGTGCAAAAAAACAAAAAACAGCCCAGGAGTAGCAGCTTAGGGTGGCTGGGATTTAAACTCACAGCATTCAAAGTCAAAGGCCAATGCCTTAACCACCTTTCCGTAAGGATGCCAAGCAAAGGAATCTGAGGTTCATGACTGTGTATGACGATGCACATGATGAGGCAGGAGCTTTAGATGCTTTTCGACTTCTGTATACAGAGTCATTGTATTGAGCCTAAAAAAAACATGTTTATGGCCACATATATTTTGCTATAAATCTTGTTTTTGGCTTTTTCTACACACAGCACATACACATGTTTACTTCTCCAAATCATCTTATCGGAGTATCTTTTTCAGCTCAGACTGCGAAAACAAAACTGATGTTACAAAATCCGGCTTATTAACATCACGAGCCGAATAAATAGGACGCCAAAAAAAAAAACAACAACTACATATCCCTTTATTGTTAGTGGGTAAAAACGAAGCACGGTAAAGACTTTAATCTTTATTCTGCCATATTCCCCTCTGTTTCCAGGGATTACAGCGCTGATTAAGAGCTTGCACGATTAATACGGGCAGGGACACCATATGTAACGTATTTCTATACCAGTGATCATCTCTGGCTTGTGAGACGAAAAACAGTCTCTGGTTTGCTAAACACCTAAATACAAGTGATTATAAACGATGGCGTTTTAAAACGCTCTTCTAAAGTCCTGTATGTGGCAGTGCAGGAAGTTAAACATGCACTCTGGAAGCCTATTTATCAAACAGACCTGGAAAGTTTTCCTCATTTAGAGCACTGTGTAAATGAATGAAATTGTAAAATTATAGGGATCGTAAATGGTTAATGGACTTCCTGTCTCCAGAAGAGCAGCACCGCTGGCCTGCTCCACACAAACAATGGTGATTAAGCAGTGGATTAAACCTCCTCATAAATAATGAAGTACAATGTTTTCCCTGCTTCCTGTCCTCTTCCTCTAATAGCCACATTAAAAGCTGTTTACAAGTCGGTGGTGAGAGGAACTGAGAGAGAGAGAGAGAGAGAGAGAGAGAGAAAGAGAGAGAGAGAGAAAGAAAGAGAGAGCTCTTAATGAGCCAGAGAGAGAGAGAGAGAGATAGAGAGAGATGTGGTTTCGTCCAAATTAGTTCTCGATGTATGCAAACATGGCAAAGAGTCAGATCCCTACCACCTTCCTGCTACTTATTGACAATAAGCCTGAGATCCCAGTCGTGCAGCAGGAGTAAGAGATGCCAGCAGATTGGTGGACCAGTACCTGTGAGAAAGTGTCTAATTACAAATCCTGCAATATAAATTCTGGCTGTGGGCCTGTACACTCATTAAGAAAGTGTAAAGTTAGTCGAGTTTGCTTAACTATGATCCCTGTTTACCTGGAGCAAAGGGTTCGAAACCCCCACCCCACCCCACCCCACAACCTCAAAACCAGCCATTGTTTATACAAAAAGCTTCTCGTGTTACAGAAAACATTCACTACAACAGGATCGATCATTTCGCTAACACACTTGTTTGTAAATGGAGTAGCGATCTGAAGGAATTAGTCAGTTCACATTACAAAAACTCTTACGACGAAAGCGAATTCCCTGCTCGCATCCTCGTGATTCACAGTTTAACAGGTCCTGTTCGTTGAATAAAAAAAAAATGATGTCAATTTTGATCCACGCTGATGTTTTTACAGATCTGTGATTCCCTCACCGTGTTTTATTGGTCCAAAGTGACTGCTTTTAAATAAAAAATAATAATCTGGAAAACCATTTACTAAAACACGAAACCTGCTAAATTATTGGATGAATTCCCAAAGCAGCACAGCAATTAACATTCAGACTATTTAACACGTTAAGTTTGATCAATTCAAGAGTTTTTTTTTTTTTTTATTAGATACTTTTAAAAAAAAAAGCTTCGGTGTTAAATATTCTGATTGTATTTAATTCGTTTATTTACTCATTTTTGGTAACCACTAGATCCTGTTTAGGCTTTAGGTGGGAAAATCAGTAGAGAAGTAGGTCTGACTTTCCTTTATATACACTCTATGGACAAAGGTATTGGAACACCTGACTTTTCCAGCCAGATGTGGTTCTTCCCCAAACACCTCCCACAAAGTTTGTGGCGTATGGGACGTAGAAATTTTGCCTTTTCAAGAAACTAGGAGACTCAAACCTGTTCCAGCATGACAATGCCTCTGTGCACAAAGCCAGCTCCATGAAGATTTGCTTAACATGAGTTGGAGCAGAAGATCTCCTGCTATAGAGCGCCAACTCTACTAAACAATGAATGTGAATGCTGACTGCAGCCTCCTCACTTCATCTCACCTACATCATGTGGCTGAATGAGCACAAAACCCCACAGAATCTAGTAGAACATCTTCCCAGAAAAGTGAAGGCTATTATAACAGCAAATAGGGTCTGAATGTGGAATGGGAAGCACAAACTAATCTTATCGTTGTGTAAACAAACTTTTGCCCATAAAAGAAAATTATTACTGTTTACTAAAATGTTTTTTTTTTTAGACATGTGAACATGAGTGCATGAGTACAGGGCAAAGATATGTGTCCTATACAACAGCAATGTTTCAAGAATTTTTCAGAATGTATTGTGGCATAATATTAAAATTCTGGTTTGCATTTAAAATTTCCTACAACAATATCTATAGTAACCTACACAGGCACTCACATGGCAAAGGATATCATTTTTAACATAGTAAAGTTTTCTGTAAAAAAAAAAAAGTTTATTTAACATTCCTGGTAGGAGATTACCGTTCCCAGAAATGGACTTTACCACCAGGAAAAAAGTCATTTGTGTTTTTCCTCTGTGAAAAAGCTCAGATATGCTCAATCTCAATCAGTAGAAAAGTGTTATGGAAATACAAATTTGATGTTTTTGAGTCCAATCATCAATGGTTGGAGAGAGATGGACGAATGAGTGCTTGCAGCCTTCAGTGAAACATGGTGGAGGCTCCATTCTGGTTCAGGGCTTCTGAAAAGTACAGACAGGTTTTAATTCATCAATAAATTTCTTCTGAAAGACAAATACCTGCATGATCCCAGGCACCATGGTAATACAGTGAAATCATATTTATGCAGAGAAACAGCTGATAAAACACTGGCACTCATGAACTGAACTCTGAGTCCAGCCCTGAATATTATAGAGGCTAAGAGGAGGACGGGGTCAGAGAGAGAACTACAGTACATCCTAAATCCTAGGAAGAACTCTTAGAAGTGCTAAGGTTTTATATACAAGAAAATGACTTCAGAAAACAATTTTGTGTATGCAAAAGAAATATGTAAATAATTATAGTAATTAATATATAAATTAAAAGACTTTATACTGTATGTGTATATATATATATATACTCCAGTCTATTTATAGTTTGTGAAATGAAACATGACACTGCTTTAATTCAGCAAATCTGCTGTGAAGATGTAGATATCTCTTAGCACTCAATCACAGTAGTGACCTTCTGAGATGGAGAGATCCTCTTCCCTCACAGTCGTACCATGCAGACACGTGCTTTGAGCTGTGTTTATGATTATTGTAAAAGACATCCTAATGTATGGAGTTTCCTACATAACTAATCCTGCTCATGAATCATTTGTAAAGGATGTACATTTCAAGCTCGCTGCACAGATCAATGAGGAGCTCAGAGCTGAGGTAAATGTTTCATGCATTGTCCTGCAACTGTCTCACTTTTAATGATTATGTTGAATGATGTCTGCCTCGGGTACGGCTCTTCGGTTGCTTTTATTTTCCAAAATAGTTGATCTATTGGGGGCATTTTTTGAAGTCAACACTTTATGACTGCATTTCCGTTTGCCTGGGTGTGGTTTCAACATTTTAACCAATGAAATGCCAATGAGATGCAGGTTTGTACATATCACTGACTTTATAATAAAATTCAGACTTTACGATCACAGCAGACAGAATTCATTGAGTTCTTTTATAAACTTTTTTGCTTCTCATTTTTAATTGGTCTAAACAAGTGTCTAAAATGTACTTCTTGGATTTACACAGGCCCTACTGTAAATCTACTGTGTCAGGAAAGAGCAGGAAATCTGTTTCATCCCAAAGCATAAAAATGAACTGCTGCTTTTTCCACCTTCATACCAACTTCTACTAGATTCCATATTTGTGATGAATAAACGAAATCAATTTACTCACCAGCAACCTATTAATTCCTGAAGTTCTTTCACTGTATGCATGATTTTTGCTAATTCCTTTGCTCATTTTGCTTATTTTATATACATGGTCAATTAAATAACTTGGCCAATATAAATGTGTTTAAAAAAAAAAGCACAAATGTTAAAAGCTACAGTCAGATGTGCTTAAAATAACAAGCAGAAAACCATCAGACAATGGCATTTACTCTTCCTTTTTCATGTTCCATCGATGATGCCGTCGGGGTACATCTTCTGTATGTTTAATTTGTATCTGTGAATATAGTGTACATCATTGTACTCTAAGGACCACTGATAAGGATAAGAGTAATTAACTGTAGACCACGTGCACCTTCTCAGTTAATAAATACACACTACGTGAACAAAAACAGACTAAACCTATTTTAAATTGTATCTTGATAGTAATAATCAGATAAAATAAATAATACAAATATTTTGTCATTTTTAAACATTGTATCTTTCAATGCAATAGTAAGAAAGACATTATATGGTCTAATTTTTAATGGGGTTTATCTATTCAACTTGGCAACCAACTAAAAATAGAAAAATAAGGAGTGATTCCAGGATGCAGGGTGGTTCAGTGGTATATTTTATAATCACACCAGGATGGAAGATGAGTTGGCAAAGTTACACTATAGGGTTTGTTCAGCATGCACTGGGCGGGTTTTCATTTGAAAATGTGGAGAAAGCTGTTTACACAATCTGGCAACCCGATTTGAGGCGCCAGTGTGTAAAAGAGAAGCTCAGCAAAGCCAGGGAGATCGAGAAGCGCCAAGACGCGCGCGTGCTGAAGGCAGGTAAGAAGTGATTGCTTTATATCTGAAAAAAAAAAGATGGAAAAGTTTGCAGGGAAAAATGTAAGATGTTTCAAGATGTTTTATCAGACCAACTGGACGCAGATGGACACTGATAGTGTTAGGTGTTAATTCATCTTGATAGGAGTGTGTGTGTGTGTGTGTGTGTGTGTGTGTGTGTGTGTGTGTGTGTGTGTGTGTGTGTGTGTGTGTGTGTGTGTGTGTGTGTGTGTGTTTGTCCAGTAACTAGTTTAAACATAATTGACTGAAGGTGTTTTGCTCTGTTTTGTTGATGTAAAGTCTTTATCAGCTCCCAGCACGTGTCTCTGTAAAGCGAGATGGTGTGAATTTTTGTTCTTTGCAACATTTACTATTTATATACATTATATAAAAATTAAAAAAATCCTAATTAATTAATTAAACGATGTAAATGTGCATTCAGCTTTCAATAATAAGGGGAATTTATTTAGCAAAAATCTAAAAAAAAAAAAGCAAAGACGCAAAATATTCTTTTTTATTCCTCTCTTATTTTTCTTGTGGTTGTCTTTTTTTTTTAAACTCACAAACAAACATTTATTCATCATTAAAATATAATTGATGATCACACAATTTTATTATTAAGCCTGTTTTAGCTTTATGAGACTAAGTCAAAAGGAATTTACACATCTGTGTGTGTGTGTGTGTGTGTGTGTGTGTGTGTGTGTGTGTGTGTGTGTGTGTGTGTGTGTGTGTGTGTGTGTGTGTGTGTGTGTTGTCTTAGACTCCAGCTCATGCTGCACAGTGAGGTGGACATCATCTGAAGCTCTTGTGAATATCCAGCCAGGTATGTAAATATTTATATATTTTTTTCCCACGATACTGATATTTGTTCTGCAGATCAGCAGCTTTTCTAAACTGAAATTATTTTATTAATCTGTCTCACACTTTTTGCACAATTTGTACCAGTTTATATAAATAAAAAAATTAAAAACACTAATAAATTTTAAACGATATCCAGCTGTTTAATCTGTTATATAACAGCTATTGAAAACATTCAGTTCAGGACGATTACAAGAACAATTACATCCAAGAAAATAATAATGATAATGAAAGCAGTCAGAGAAGAAGCTTTAGAGTTTGGAGGAGGAATCATTCTGCACGTCATGGCCTCGTTTTGCAGATACACACATTTAGAAAATCTGTGTGAAATCAGTGTTTTATTAAACAAACAAAAATGTGTTTTCTTTTTTTTTTGTGATGCACGCGGATTTATTTACATAAATTAGAATACATATATAGTTTATATCAAAAGTTTAATAAAAAGTTATAATCATGAGAAAAAAAAATCATAAAGCTTGAAAAAACTTAAATACTATTTCAAAAAACACTACATATTTTCTTATTTTCTTTATTTTGGACAGACTGCAAGAACTTGGTGAGATAATAAGTGTGTAAGTGGTGAACTATGACGTCAGAGAGGGAGAGAGAGAGATGGAGAGATGCAGAGAGATGAATATATACAGAAAGATTTATATATAAAAAAGATAATACTTTTTAAAAAGAAATACTATTGCATATTGTTTTATTAAACGTGTATAAATCGCTTACGTCATTAAAGGACATCATTTGTTCAGACGCAAAAAATTTTTTCTGGCTTCATGGTCACAAACAATATAGGGCACATATATATATATATATAGGTGTGTGTGTGTGTGTGTGTGTGTGTGTGTGTGTGTGTGTGTGTGTGTTTATTTATTGTTATTCTCATTGTAAGTGAAATTGCTGGGACATTAGCCTAAGAAATGTCCTCGTGTGAAACTATGATGTGTTTCATCTGTTCAGAAATAGAACTCATTTGCTTCGGGCGTGTTTGTTGATTTGTTGACTGATTTGCTGTGTGATGTCAAAGTCTTGTAGCTATTAATTTCTGTAGGATCTGTCCCGGTGCATTGACCCCCGCAGGTCACCGGAGTAATTCTTCTTTAAGCGCGTGATTAATTTCGCAGTAGGAGCTCCGCGCGCGCAGATGAAACTCATCATTTATTGATGCCGAACATTTTTTTTTTGAGGCGGTTCTGTGTTGTCAATGTGTGTGTGTGTGTGTGTGTGTGTGTGTGTGTGTGTGTGTGTGTGTGTGTGTGTGTGTGTGTGTGTGTGTGTGTGTGTGTGTGTGTGTGTGTGTGAGAAAGACTACAGGTTTGGTTTGATTTGAGAGTTTCTAAATTACCGATTATTTACAGATAAATGTTGCTTTATGGAGACCGCAGTTGAGAGTTTCAGAGAAAATCATTTATTCCTTCATTCATTCATTCATTCATTCATTCATTCATTCATTCATTCCTTCATTCATTAATTCATTCATTAAGTAACTGAGACAAACACTACAAGTTCAATATTATTCTTTTAATTTTTACTATTCCTTTTTTTCTTCCTTTTCTTCTACTTCAAATTAATTATTATTATTATTATTATTATTATTATTATTATTATTATTATTATTATTATTATTATTATTATTATTATTATTATACTTTTGCTCCTTGTCGGTCTGGTACTTTTTCAGCGTGCGCTCCAACTTCATGCGCGCGGTGCGTGTGTGTGTGTGCGTGTGTGTGTGTGTGTGTGTGTGTGTGTGTGTGTGTGTGTGTGTGTGTGTGTGTGTGTGTGTGTGTGTGTGTATGCGTGAGGAGACAAAAGGCAGCAGGAGGAGAAGGGAATGAGCTTTAGAGCTCAGCAGATGGGACCCTCATCCCACGAGCCAATTACAGTCAATACAGCACACACTTTAACACGCACAACTGCATTAATCACCACGAAAACAGACAAATAAACAAACAAAAAAGGAACAAGCAAATCAACTTTCAAATAAATAAATACATAAATAAACACCCCGGTTCGAGTTCACAGCACGTGTGATTTTGTTTGTAGTCATTTTAATAAACGCACACACACATTTCTTCATCCTAATTATTTTGATGGCATTTTGGAGCCGAGATCATTTACATTGCTATTTTGTGAGATCCTACACATCCACACAGATGAATATGAGCTCCATAAGACAGCCTTTTTTCATTTTCCAACATTCCCAAATCTTTCTCTTTTGTTGATTCATCAATTTATTAATTAATAGATCTGTACATGACCTTTACATGTGTTGACAGACCACAGGTGGGCCATTTATTACGAGCTGATGAAAACATCTGACAATTTATTGTAGTTATTGTTATTCATAAATGATTACAGACCACTTATAATCCCATAAATCAAGAGGGTAATTATAATTAATATAGTGTGTGTATATGTATATATATATATTCCTATTCCTAAATGTTACCGAAAGTTCATGTTTTAATAGTTTAAACCAAAACAAATATCCACAGCCCATATTCTATAATTATTATTCTATTATAATAATAATAATAATAATAATTATTATTATTATTATTATTATTATTATTATTATTATTATTATTATGTTATTGTTTCATGTATATAAACTAAAGGAGAAGCTGGACAGTGTCAGTACCTGATGTCTGAACTGCTTCTTCTACAGTCAGATGAATGATAGAAGGTCTTGGTTGGTCTGCAGCTCTGTATGTTTCTGCTCGTGTTGTTGTTTATAAACCGCTGATAGACCATCAGAACTCTGCACGAGCTCGCGCCTGTGTGGGTTTTAATTGGCGCGTGCGTAAAAGAGTTTAATGCAATTATTAAAAAAAATAATAATAATAATCAAATGTTTTGTTCAATTTTGTTAAAAACAAACTAAACACACGTGACTCGAGTCACTTTTTTTTTCCCACCTTTCTCATTAAGATTTCCGGGTAGCCCCCGGAACCTCTGAACCCTGGAAACCTAGAGCACCCCCCCCCCCCATCTCTCTCTCTCTCTCTCTCTCTCTCTCTCTCTCTCTCTCGCTCTCTCTCTCTCTCTCTCTCTCTCTCTCTCTCTCTCTCTCTCTCTCTCTCTTAGCACTTAGTGGCAGTTAGTTGAACGCCATTGGCTCCTCGGGCCGCTCTCGCTGAGGCTCGCGGACTGGAGCGCTGCGCCAATCAACGCGCGTCCGCGGACGTCTGTTATAATGGGACCGAGCCGGAGCGCGCTGGGCTCTTAGTGTTGTTCTGCCGCGCGCCAGTGGAACCGCGAACCGGGTCGGGAGTGGGAGTGGGAGTGGTATTGGGAGTGGGAGAGAACAGCGGGTCTGTGTTGGATTTTTTTTGCGTTTTATTCCGTTCCGCCGTACGTAAAGGCGCAGCCGGTGTTTGTGAGAAGGAGCGCGCGCGGACATGCTCGGCTAAACTGAGCACCTGCGAGAGGTAAAACTTTATCTCGAATCAACAGAAGTGTGTGTGTGTGTGTGTGTGTGTGTGTGTGTGTGTGTGTGTGTGTGTGTGTGTGTGTGTGTGTGGGTGGGTGGGTGTGTGCATGCATGTGTGTCCTCCGTTCACGCATTTCGGTGACATATTTCTGTGTAATTTTATATATATCTTTATACATGTATATCTGTATTTATTGCTGCAATAAGAGTAATAATAATATTAAAGGCTAATTACACGTTATTATACTACTTTTGTAGCAGGTTATTATTATTATTATTATTATTATTATTATTATTATTATTATTATTATTATTATTATTATTAATATTATTGCTGCTTGGTAATCTAATTCTGCCTTTTAATTTTTTTTTGCTTTCATTTTTATAATTCGAGCTGAGACGAACGGCGTCCGATTATACGCCGAAAGAAAAAATAATCCAATCCGATCGCACTGTACGGGTTAAAACGGAATTTTTTTATTCTTGTTTTTAATCAATTCGAAATTCGGGATATTTCTTGTTTATGTTTGCATTATATTTGGGAACGGAATTGTTCTATACGGATTTCGTTTTATCCGATTATTACAGTAAAAATATAAGTGTTAGAAAATATAAGGAAAAATTGTTACATTTATTTTTCAGTCTTTGGAAAATGAGGGAAAAAGCTGTATGTTTTTCATTCCTTTTTTTTTCACGTGACAGCAATTTATATAGTATCTGTATAAAATGTATTTTTTATTTATTTGTTTTAAATGTATTTATATTATTTTTATTTGTTTATTTATTTAGTATTCAATGTCCACTATATCGGGACAAGATTAAAATAAATAATTTTTGTTTAAATGTCATATAGAGTTTTTACTCTGTTTACTCTTTATTTAACAAAGCTTGCTTTATCTAATAAAAATAAATACACGCAACATATTTAAATTATTTGCTATTAAAATAAATGAATTTTTTCGATAATAAAAAATAGAAAAAAACATTTACACAATAGAACTGACATTCTTTGCTTTTCCTTATTTCCTTCTTTAACTGAATCCTTTTGCTCTTTTTTTTTTCTCGCAGTTACAACCCGTTTCCTATTTAAGTTCCCCATAGGATGGACAAGAGTCTTCTCCCTGGATCCACCAATATAGTCATGGCTAGCCCTCCCAGTTCATTCCAGCAAGAAGTTCTCACTCCACCCCGATCCAATCACTCGTCTTCCCTCAAACCAAACCAAGTGGGTCAGGTTATTCTGTATGGAGTGCCCATCGTCTCGCTGGTCATTGACCACCAGGAGCGTCTCTGTCTGGCTCAAATCTCCAACACTTTGTTAAAGAATTACAGTTACAATGAAATACACAACCGCAGAGTAGCCCTGGGCATCACGTGTGTACAGTGCACTCCAGTACAGCTGGAGATCCTGAGGCGGGCCGGTGCTATGCCCATCTCATCCCGGCGCTGTGGTATGATCACTAAGCGTGAGGCTGAGCGACTCTGCAAGTCATTCCTGGGTGAGAACAATCCTCCCAAGCTGCCCGATAACTTTGCTTTTGATGTGACACACGAGTGCGCATGGGGCTGCCGTGGCAACTTTATTCCTGCTCGTTACAACAGCTCGAGGGCCAAGTGCATAAAGTGCTCCTACTGCAACATGTACTTCTCCCCCAACAAATTCATCTTTCACTCACACCGCATGCCCGAGGCTAAGTACACCCAGCCTGATGCTGCCAACTTCAACTCCTGGCGCAGGCACCTCAAGCTGTCAGAAAAGTCACCACCAGATGATCTGGTATTCGCCTGGGAGGATGTGAAAGCCATGTTCAATGGCGGCAGCCGCAAGCGGG
>NC_139591.1:1369332-1464332 GCF_946808225.1 Silurus aristotelis
ACAATATCAGAGTATAAAATCCCACAGCTAAGCCGTTAACGCTCATAAAAATACGCACTCGCTCAGTGCCTTAATAGAAGATAATGAGCCCTCATCAAATTCAGATACATCTTTACCGTCTATACCCTTCTCAGCTATTGAGATACAAAAAGATCAGCTTGGAAAAATACAAGGTAGAATTTGTAAAGGACGGCTGTTTGCTCAGTCATCTGTAGAAGTTTTATTTTTTCTAAAAAAAAAGGAGAAAAGAACACAGTAAACTGAATCGTTTTGTGTTCTGATAGCATGGATTCACACCAGTGCTCGGATTATAGCTTTTATGAATTATGAGGCAAAATATAATATCAAATCTTTATATGTATATTTCAGATTCCCTATGCAAACATTATCAGAAAAGACAAAGTTGGCACACACCTGAACAAAAGCTAAAATGGTAAGTAGTTTTTTTTTTTTTTATCAAAATTATTCTTTTTTATTACAAACACGTCTTTCTGTATGTGTATTATATATATTCTTTATACAGATGTATAGTCCTGGTATTAGGTGTATTTAAGTGCTGAAACATTTGTCTATTTGCAATATAATCAGAGCTGGAGATGCACCAGTGATGGGATCAACACCTTTTATCATTATATACTTGATGATACAGTTTGACTAATAAAGAGAAATAGTTATCTAATACATTTTATTTTATACTAGCACAAGAAATAAGCATTATTTACAGTTTCCAGAAACGTATATACCAGTACAAGGACAAAGAGAATTTAAGAGCAAACTTAAAGAAAAAATTTATGAAAATTAAGGACAAAAAACAAACAAAAATAAATAAATAAATAAATATATATATATATATATATATATATATATATATATATATATATATATATATATATATACACACACACACACACACACACACACACACACAAACACACACACACACACACACACACACACGCACATGCTTTATAATAACACCACTGCAATGTTTATCCTTCAATTTAACCTTGACAGTGATTAATGGTGATTAATTGCTTAATAGCGATGAATTCTATAAGAGCAGCTCTCACAGTCTCAGACTCAGACACAAATAATAATATACACATAATGTATAAAGTGTTATTGCATAAAACAAAATGTATCGTCACAAAAAAGAATATTGTACAATTACAGTATGTAAATTTCTTGTGTGTGTGTATGTATATACTGTATATACTGTATATATATATATATATATATGTGTGTGTGTGTGTGTGTGTATATATATATATATATATATATATATATATATATATATATATATATATATATATATATATATATACACACACACACACACACACACACACACACACACACACACACACACACACACACACACACACACATATGAGAAGAAGCACTAGCAGGGACGTTCCACAGCATTAAATGTGTCTGTATAAAACAAAATGTATGACTATTAATTGCTTAATAAACACAAACAAACAAAGGAATCATCAGGAAATTGCTGCTTGTATAAGAGGAATAAAGACCTGTGCTGTATCTCACTGTATTACTCGCGAAAGCTGTAAGCAGATACTAAAAACTATACATTTGCACATCTTGTGAATTACTTAGTATTATGAGACCTATACCATATTTTGTATTTCTATCTGATGAGTATAAAACCGTCCTGTTATTCTTTCTGATTTGGTCACTACTATGTTCCATTACAGGCTGCTCTCAAAATCCACTGAAACACATCATCTGGATTTTTCACGCCACCACGGCGCTCGTCATCTGCTCACCAACATTTGCTCGAACAAACGAACTGAACGGTAACAACGTGGTGAAACAAAACAAAAACAACTCCAGCACTAGTGCTACATCACTCCCCCAGTCACTTTCTGTACAGTAATCTCATTTTGTGCATTCATTTATTTATGCATTTATGTATCTATTTATTTATGTATTTATTCATTAATTTATTTGTAAAAAACAAACAAACAAACAAACAAACTGAACTGTGTATAAATATACTGGCTATAGAATAAAAAATACCTATGTCCAGAAGAATAATGCCTGGGCGGGGGGGGGGGGGGGGGGGGATCTCTAATGAAGGTTACGCCTCAGAGCAATTGTACAAGCAGACCAAGTTCTGTACATCTTTAAATACAAGAAGGACAAATCTGAAAACGAAGAATGTTATTATAATTGCTGATGCAAATGTATTTAAATATGTTCTTGTAGTTTCTCTACTATTTATGTGGATAATAAAAGTATATAACATGAAAAAATGTGTTTTAGTACTTCTTTATTGTTAAAAATATACAGGTAAACTAAATAATAATAAAAATAAAAAAGAACATCAGTAATGCCATAACACCAGTGTTACTGGATTTGTATCGGATGAGAAATACTTACAAATCGAAATACAATAATTATTAGTTAAATAAGTGTGTATTAATTACACAACATCCGAAATGTGAACGAAATCAAAATGTCTGAATATTGTGTTATTAAAAATAAGTAATTATTTTTAAATATAAAATTATTTGATATATATATAAAAAATCATAAAAATAGATTTATTTAATATTTACACACACACACACACACACACACATTGACTACAGAGGAAAATCTTTAAAGACCTGCTAAATATTTTCACGTCACCTGCTATTTAGAAGGTTAAAACTTTTGATCTTTTTGTGTGATTATCACTCTATCGACAAAACTGGATCATGTCCACATCTGATTTTCTTTTGAGAAAATGGATTGATTGGACAGACTGCAGTGATTGTTTCCATAAGAGCAGCTCAAGTCAAGAGTCAAGAAGCTTTTATTGTCATTTCAACCATATATATAGTTGATGCATTACACAGTGAAATGAAACAACGTTCCTCCTGAACCCTGGTGCTTCATACAACAACCATCACAGAAGACAGAAAACACAGGGCTCTGGACTAGTAAGTGTCCTCGCCACACAAAGAGCAGCTTTGATGGTAGTCTCGACTCAGAGGCAAATAATAATACAAACACGTATGAAGTGCCATTAGATTAAACAAAATGTATAATAACAATAATAAAATGTACATTTCTTGTTAATGGAAGGAGTCTTCAGTGTCAGCGCTGTTGTCCATGATAGAGGACGTTTATAGCTTTATATGAGAAGGAGCATCAGCTCATTTCAGGGATGTTCTACAGCATTAAATGTGACTGTATTAAAAACTCATTGATGAACAACACATCACTGACCGTTGATGCATTAATTGTGTGTGTGTGTGTGTGTGTGTGTGTGTGTGTGTGTGTGTGTGTGTGTGTGTGTGTGTGTGTGTGTACACACACTAGGGCTGCAGCTATCGATTATTTAAGTAATCGTGTATTCTTCTGATTATTCTATTGATTAATCAAGTAATTGGATAAAAAAAGATTTTTCTTTATGAAAGAGCAAAACTAAATATACAAGAGAAAATAAGACGTGTCTCTCAAAATTAATACGTCGTTTGTTTCCTTTTTAGAAAAAATAATACTTTTATTGCTGAAATTGCACATATCTGTGAAAATCTATTTAATGCATTTAATTGCCATATTACATCAAAATGCAAATAAAAATATATAAATGAAAAATCAGTTTCAACACATTTTTTAAATGTTTTCGTTCAAAAGGATCCCAAACTTTAGAACCTTTCTGTCGTATTCTTTGGCCTGAAATTTCTCCTTGCCACTGCTCCAGAGCGCTCCAGAGTTTAGCGAGTGGTGCGTCAGTAATAATGGTCCGTGGGGAAACACAGTGCGCCGTGTGTCGTATTTGAATTACTCGGGTTACTTAAGGATTCGTTTCAGACCTGATATACACACACATTCAGTCACCAGGGTTTTTTCTTTTGTTTTTGTTATTTTTAATATTGTACATTAATTACATGAAACTATGAAAGAACACATATGGAGTTACGGTAACACTCTGTGCTCCAGGGTGCGCCGTATAAAGGTCTCATCAATAAATGTACATATATATAAGAGCCAATACATATATAATATAAATAATATAAATAATATAAATATAAATATTTGTATACATAATATATGAATATTATAAATAAGAAATAGAACATACATATAACTATAAATTAACATGCTACTGAAAATACTTTTTGATGACAAATAAATATTAAAAGTATAAACCAAAAAATATCCTGTGTATTCATTTTGCTTTAACTTGCTCAGTGCCCTCGGCGGCTCACACACTCCCCACGTGCTCAAGTCTTGCGTGCCTACGTCACCGAGCGTGCCGCGTGCGTGCCACGTCATTACGCCCGAAGAGAAGTGCCAACATGGCGTTCACTCTGTACTCCCTGATCCAGGCGGTGATTTTATTTACGAATGCCATTGCTGTGTTACACGAAGAGCGGTTCCTGAGCAAAAGTAAGTGTTTGTCGTTGAGGGTGTTTCTGAATTCGGGGTTCAGACTATGCGTTGATTTCGGTCTGAGAACATCTGTATAGAGAGTAATGACCTGTCCCTCAGAACAGCTGGAGGACTGACTCTTAGATCTTCTGCTGCTTTATACACAATCATCTGACCAAGTTTGCGTTTATACTGTTGGTGCAAGATTATAACATGATCTGTAGTAGTTATGTTTTAATAACAGTAATGCTGTGCGTACAGATAATCTTTATAGTGGGAGGAGGAGGAGGAGGAGGAGGATGAGTCCTAGAACAGTCTCATTTTGTGCTAAGATCAGATTATCCCTGAAAGAACCAAGCTGATATTACACAAAAAGTAATGAGCATAATTTCCACTTCTGTAAGTGAAAATAATGAATGAACCCCTTTGGTTATGTTTCACAGACACAGTGGAGGATGAAGAACACAAACCATGTAGTTAAAGTGGAGATACGCTCAGTAAAATGTGACTCCAGTTAAAAAGTCCATTTAAACTTTCACTTGAGTAAAAGTACAAAAGGTTTTGCCTTCGAATGTACTTAAGTATCCAATAGATCAGTGTGCTGAGAGTCACATTCGAGTCTTTTCATATAAAAGACTCGAATGTGACGCCCAGCACACTGATCTATTGATAGAATGATATTAATAACTCAAACACTGATTGATTTCGACTCTGATTGGTGACTTGCTGCGTGTCTGACTAGTTTTTATCCTCATAAATAAATAGGAACGAATGATTTGAAAAAGCCTTTGAATTGCAGTGAAGTGAAAGTAAAAGTCTCCCCAAATGGAAAAACTTCAGTGAAAAAATGCAGTGAAAAGGTGATTGAAGTGCAGTAATTATTTACTTCCCTTCTGTCCACCGCTGCACAGACCCCTCGTCCTTGTCTTAGAATATTTAACTCAATTCGATTTTATTCTTTATCGCTTTTCACATTGTCTCAAAAGTGACCGGAGTGTGTGATCATGAGTTATATAATCACACACTATATTATGATCATGATGACTGGATTAATATTATTCATTTGTTTTATCAACAAATCAAGCTTTTTCTAGCACCAGCCCACCATGACAAATTTCTCGTACATGCAGCCCATGATACTTGGAAATAAATGTGATTCTGAATTGAGTGAATTAAATCTAAACTTGGACCTGGAAGAAAAAAAAAAGAACTCTGATATAGGAAATTCAGAGTTCCAGTATCATCAAGCTGCCACTCTTGGGCCCTTGAACAAGGCCCTTAACTCGATGTGCTCCAGGGCACGCTGAGCCCAGCTTCCTAACTTTCCTGGGATACGCAAAGAAAGGATTTCACTCTGTACGAGCAAGTAAAAAAAAAAAAGCAACTTTAATGTATTTGATGGCAAAAGAAGGGCAAATTGCATAATTCATTATCAGTGGGAATAATTTTGAATAATGTCTACATTTTAAAATCTGCACACATCAAAGTAAAATTATTTCCCTTAAGAAGAAAAAAAGATCAAAAGTCATTTATTTTGATCCACTTTCGGTTGTTTTTGTATGTTTGAGTTTGTGGTTTATTAAGTTGAGATCTGGCAACGCTGCCTGGAAACAGATTTCTGAGAACCCCTGCTTGACTATAAAGTCTGAAATAATCTAAATGTTAAGCCATGAACCATTTTGGATCTTGATCGCTCCACATCTTGGTATTATTATTTTTTTTTCCATCCAAGAGAAGTGAAGAATAAAAACTTATGGACAAGTGTATATTTATTTGCAGTCGGTTGGGGGGCGGATCAAGGCATCGGTGGCTTTGGGGATGAACCAGGAATCAAATCTCAGCTTCTAAACCTTATTCGATCTGTCAGGACTGTGATGAGAGGTGAGTTTTCTAACACATTATACTGAATGAGAAAAGAAAAAAAAAAGACTAAATAGTTCTCTTTGTATTTTCTGTCCACAGTGCCTTTGATAATAGTAAATGCAGTGAGCATTGTGTTGTTATTGCTGTTCGGATGAAAGCTGACTCGGATTGTGGACTCACTGGCGAAAGGAAATGGACTGTTGTTTGTTATTTTATATATATTATCGTCTCTCTGTTGTATCCAGGGTGGAAATGGCTGTTCCAAAGTTTTCTAATCCTCGATATTCGTAAATCCTCCCAGTTTTTTTTTGTTTGTTTGCAAAAAAAAATGACCCAGTGAAGCTTTGAAGAGCCTGGTCATCCTCCGTCCTGTTTACATGATCTCTCAAAGCTCTCGTTTATCTGGTGATGCTCCGGGAGGTCAACCTTTTTGTAGATCTTGTTTATGTCACGTCAGCATTTCAGACTCTTGATATTTCAAGTAAAACAAATGGTTCAGGGAGCAAGTTGAGTTGTGTGATCTGTCACTAATCAGACAGTCTGAGCTTAGAAAAGGTGTCTGTGGTAAACATGCGTAACTCTGTATTAGACTGTTGATGATGTTTGGCACCACTGTAACCGACAGCAACCTTCTGTGAGCCGTCAACATTTGTAAGATTTTTAATAAAGAGATCGTCTTCATGTGATTTGTGTTTCGGTTCCGTGTGAAAAAATCGCCACTGTGTTTTTCTTTTTTAAAGCCGCGTAGAAACCTGTTGCAGGTGCACCGACTGTGACAAGTGTGGAACCACTTCATGGTAAAGATTTTGAGGCACATGCATGTTCTTTTTGTTTCTGTGCAACAAATTCGGAAAAACCCCCACGAATGTGACAGTGAATGAGTGGAAAAAAGTTCTGTGGAGTCCAAACGGGACATTTGTGTGTCTACCAGAAGAACTTGTGTAAGGTGGAGAACAGGCGAGAAGATGTGACTTCCTCATCCCCACATGGAGGTGGACGATTAATGGTTTGGGGTTCTGGAAGGTTCCAGAAAGTGAACTATCACAGCTCCCGTTCCACACTTCATCACCATGCAATTCCGTCTGGACTGCGGCTCATTGGAAGCGACTTCACCGTACAAGAAGACGATGAGCCGAAGCGCACGTCTGAGTTCTGCACGTGGTATTTAGAGGGTCGTCTGGAGTGACATCTATCATGGAACCACCTGCCCAGTCATCGCACCTAAATCCCGTTGATCTGTTCTTGGAGGAACAAGAATCTCCAACTAGTGAAGAACATCTACGGTGAGATTTACAAGAGAGATATTTCGGCTGAACGTTTGGAGAAACGGAGTGTCCGGAATCTGAGAGTGTAAAACTGTTCTTCATGCTAAAGCAGGATTTTTCCAATGTATTTAATCTACTCACGTAATTACTCATATTCCTGATGCTGACCAGGAGATAGTGATTAATAAAAATCAATACATATTCCTGTACAGATGGATCAAAAGAAGTTTTTATTCAGAACACTGGTCTGGAGTCTGCACAGAAACGACATTTAAAACTCCAGCCGTATTTCAGTCCACCAGCAGACGTTCAGCAGACGTTGAGCTCACAGACCTTATATACATATCTTTATCTCATCTTTAAACAGCATCTCACAGGTAATTAAGAGTCTATCAGATGTTGAAGGATGTGACTAACAGCTTCAGGGAAGTTCTCACAGGTCAGGTGAGGAGGTGGGTTGATTTTATCTTCATCACCTGCTCTGTATTTCCCTGAGGATGACAAATACATCATGTATACAGTAATAATATATACTATAAAAAGTAATATCTCAAGCAATGTACCAGTTTTGACTAATATTCCCAGCATTCCTGTGTTCTGCGCTCCTCCTACATCATCTCGAGCATCCTGTATTAGCAAACGGTGTAAGGGTTAGTTTATAGTGACTTGGACACTTTTGTAGAAAATAACGTTACAGTGTCGCACTCACGTCTCCGATCATCACGGCCTCCCCCGGGCTGCAGTTCAGATCTCGCAGCGCTTCAAGGAAAAAGGTTTTCTCTGGTTTGCCCACTACAGTGGCCTTTGTGTCAGTGGAATACTCCAGACCGGTCACAAATGGTCCCGGTCCCAACGCCAGGCCGTCTTTCCTCTTGTAGTAACGGGCTTTATGGATAGCGATAAGTGGAGCACCGTCTATAATTAGTCTGTTAAAAAAACGAGCAGAAGGTTTTGCACGGGTATCACGAAGCACAGCGTGGCATAAAAGTCTCCATACATCATATAAACACTTTAAACCCCAAACACTGGAAATGTTTCATGATTAGCTCAGAGGATATATTTGTTATGAGAGATGTTTGGTACATCATGCTGAAATGCTACCAACAATATCTATCAGGTGGTTGTGATTACAATCAGATGACTTGAAAGTATACAAACCCAATTACAAAAAAGTTGAGACGGTGTAAAAAAAAACCAAAACAAAAAATATATTATTAAAAATTTTTTTTTTTTTTTTTTTTTTTTGCAAACAAATAAATGTCGACTTGAGTCCTTACCTGAAAGCTCTATTGAGCATTTCATAGTTAAAATGGTCAGGTGCTAAACCAATCACGACAGCGTTAGGATCTGAGGTTTCTATTCCTGCGATAAGAGCAAACCATTTCAACACAATTTATTTATAGACCAAAGATCACAACCAGCCGTTGCAGCACGACCGTGAGCTCACCTGCAAAGTCCTCCAGTGCGCTATCCTCCACCAGCAGCAGGGGGCGCACCTCCTTGTGCTCTAAAAGGTTTCGAGCTGCGGTCAGTGAGGTAAAGATCTCGCGCTCTTCGATGTCGAAGCTGAGACGCTGCAGCCGTTCGAGCAGCGTCCTCTTACACTCCTTCGTGGTGTTCGTAACAAATTTAACAGCCACTTGAGCGCAGCGCAACCTTAAGCAAACAAAACCCCCATGTGGTATTAGAATTTAAAGAGTGACCACACTGGCTTTTAACTTCACTCTGAGCAGCAGTTGAAAGTGTGCATACTGCTCAAAGGAACACTTTCCACAATCTGATCAGTCAGATTAGATATGAGGTGGTATCAGAAACGTTTCAAGACTAGCGCGCCACAGATCCGGACACTTTTCCCGAATGTCCTCCCTCAGATGCCTTAAAACCTGGCAGTAGAACTCGCTATTGACCATCACCAGTAATGATTCTCGACACAATGTTCCTTCTTCTCCAGGATCGGCAGCCTGGGGGCGAACTCGGCAGCAACACGGTGCAAATCACATGTCTGGACTGTTCCGTGAGACACATCGACAATAGCAGCAATGTGTTGGATTGTCAAAAATGCCTCAAACGACTCGTTGCGGTAAACTTGGCTAATCGTGTCTCTGTGGCAGAACTGTCCAGTTCCACGCAGAAGTTCACGTTAGCTCTTCATTCTAAATGATGAGATCGTGGAGGTGGTAACGCACGTGGGTCAGAAAAACACCAGTTGCACAGCTCCTGATATACTTTTAGCACACCGACTTATGAAGGTCGGTGCTCCCTGTGCCTTTGCGTGCAGCCCTTTGCTGCCATCTGTTGGCATTTTACAAAACTAGTCTTTTTGATACCACCTCATCTGCTCTACAGGTCTAAATCTATGCAAGTTAAACTTCTGCTAAATAAAAGCTAACAGGCCAAAATCTTTTGGTTCTGACCCAATTTCACTCAGTATTAGTGTAAAGGGGGTGTGTACAGGTCTAGAACATTATGTAGCACCTTCACAGAATCCAAGCATGATGTTATTATAACCTTGCGAGTGCTTCCTGAGCTCCAGGTACGGCCACGTCCTCGATGTGAAGAGTCCCACTCAAATCTATCAGCACGGCTTTTAATGCCCGGCGAGATGCCATCACCTGTCAATCAAATCACAAGAGCGGGAGGAAGTTCTCCCAGAATGCATTTTCTATTCATTCAGTGTGGGTCAGAGTGGATTGTTCTAGTCAGATGTTCGACTGCTGTTTTCTGCCTGGACACATGCTGAGCTCCATCAGTCACAACATCTGGATTAAAGGATTTATTGCTTTAAAATGCAAATAAACACGATTAACATTAAAGACACTGTCTGTCTGAAACATCGCATTATAGAAACTCGTTCTCTTTCCTTTCATATTCTCTCCATTATTCACTTTCTCTCTCGCTTTCCTTATCGCTCTTTCATTCTCTTCCCCTCTTTTTCATTGTCATTCCCTCTCATTCATTCTCTCATTGTTTATCTCTCTCCTTCATTCTCTTATTCCCCTCTTTCTCTTTTTCATACTCTCTCTCATTCCCTATCTCTCTCTCTCTCTTATTCTCCTCTCATTCATTAATTCTCTCCCTCATTCCCCATCTCTTTCTTTTTTTATTCTCTACCTTTTCTATTCTCTCATTCCCCTAATTCACTCTTTCCACATCTCTTTTTTAATTCTCTCTTATTCTCCTCTTTCTTTTTTATTCTCTCATTCACGCTCTACCTCAGTCCACATCACTCTTTCTTTTTTATTCTCTCTCTTTCATTCTCTCTTATTTCCATCTCTTTTCCATTCTCTCTCCCTCTCTTATTCCCTATCTCTCTCCCTCCTATGTATTTCCTTATTCCCTCCATTCTATCAGTCCCCCTGCTGAATCTTATTCCGGAGTGATTCAGCGTTTATAAATAACCCGCACTTTCAGACACATGGCGCTTAAAGAAGTCATTACTCACTGCTTCCGCTTTATATGCGTCTTCTTCTGTGTGTGTGTGTGTGTGTGTGTGTTTTTTTTTTCCGCGACACGCTTTTGACATGCAAGTGCCTGCTGCGTTTGGTTCGTTAGCGGCGCCAGCTGGCCTGGAGGAGAACTACAACGCGACAAACAAAAAATATTTATTTGTTTGTGGTTAATAGACGACTGCGTCTAAAATCATTAACTCTAATAAATCACTAACTCGTTCACTCAGGCACTAATCTCTAAATAATGCAAGACAGTTGAGTTTACTGTATGGGAAGAAGAGAATGAAAACGACAGAGCGAATTCGGACTGTGACGTAAATATTGTGCGCCGGAGATCAAAGGCGGTTTTAGTGTTTTATATTTGCTGTAGTTTGTCCTGTAGCCTCAATTAAGAATTTCATTAATAAAATGAACTAAACCTTGAAACTATAGCAGTGACTGAGTTTGAAATTGAAATTAAAAAAGGTAATAAAGATAAACAAATAAATTACAATAATTTAAATATATACATATATTACCTGTGTTACCATGTGGGGTTAAGATGTTCATTGTTAAGCAATACATATAATAGAAGCAATTATATAAATGATTAACTATTGTCTGACATTCATTTAATTTATTTACAAATATAATATAAACCGTGACTTGAATAAACATGCATATAAACACATTATGTTCGAAATCAAAATGCATTGTGGGTAAAAAACAACAAAATAACGAGTGAAATTATGTATCGGACACTAATTTAATTAGTTAATTAAAAGTTAATAGGAATAATCTCAGCCACTGACTTTACCATGACTGATCTGGGGAAGCTTTTATAAGCAGCAAGTGTAATGTCTCGCTCTCCAACCTCCAATGTTGTACTCAACGTCTCAAATATCGATCCCACCTGCGATTTATTTTCTTGAGTTTAATATTTATTAAACTTGAATAGGAATGCTTTATTCTTCTTCTGTGCCTCAATTCATTATTTAAAGTAGTCAGGGTCATTACTCATTCATATATTTTAGGATTGTCGGGCCATCGGTACTTTCTAAAAGAATGAAATACTTTTTTTTGGTAAATGAATGTAACAAAAGTAGGCCAGGCCATTGTGTAAAATATAATACAGCAATCCCTCGTTTATCGCGGTGGTTACGTTCTAAAACCGGCCGAAACCCCCAAAATGCTATTTTATGTATACATTTCTGCACAGTATTAACATTTTACTTTATTTTATAATTAATAATTATATTTTTATTAATACATTTAATTATTTTGACATAAAACACATATAAAAACAATTCCCTATGGTTTTTGGTCTATGGTGCTCTCTGCGAGAGACCGTAAAAAAATCAGCCAAGCTAATTAATGTGGCAAATAAAATTCCGCAATAAACCGGGGGATTCTAAACGTGGTGAAGTGCGGGATTACTGCACTTATATTGATGGCTTAATAAAAAACCTAGAATATAAAATAATCACAGAAAAACATTTAATATAAGTACTGGTATCAGTGTCAATAATGAAGATCCTTGACTTTGGTATCGGATCAAAAAGAAAATAAATGGTATCACCCATCCCTACTGTTACCAAGTCTATGGTGGCCAGATCATATTAAACCAACTGTTCTGCGTTCAATTTTTTTCTCAGCTTCCTTTTAAATTCTGTACATTGTTGAATATAGAACAGGCGCCTTCACTCTTCCACAACAGGGAAAATTGCCAAATGACAAGAAAGACACGGAAATCAGAGGGCAAAAGCTCTCTTACAAAGTTTATTCTGTGAACACAGAAAATGGCTCAGGCAGCAGCATAGGGTTTCAAAACAACCAATCCAGAGACACGTTACTGTAAATGGAACACTGAAAGTGTCAGCTAGGAACCGAAACCATAAACGGTGGACTGACAGACAGAGTGAGCCATTAAGGTACATGAGTGAATAAAGATTCCAGCACTAATGTAATAGTAACAATTCAGCATTAACAGTTAGGAAGTGTTGTACTTCGTTATGTTTGCCCCTTAAGAGCTTTTAAGACATAAAATGTGAGACATCTTTTTCTAGTTTTTAGATATACTCATTTTGAGAGTATGTACTTTGCTGTTCTTTGATACATGTTTCATGAATTTCTCTCTGGAATGAATAAAGTGATCTGTCTGTCTACTGAGTATGTAATCATGGCTAAATAAATTCAGGGTCTTAAGTTCCAGCCTGTGTCCAGGTTACTATATGTGTCTAGTTTCAATTTCTCTCTGCCTCCATATGTTTCCTCCAGGTTGAATATTTTAGATTGATGATTTGAATAAAAGTACAAAAAATGACAGAGTTTGAACAATTTCTCGTTTCTGTACATTTATAAGAATGTAATGTATTTTGTCTTTACTCTGGAAAGTCGGTCTCAGACAGACTCGTACTCTCTCTCCCAGGCGGAGAATCTGTCTGTCAGGTTCTTGGCTGATGGTTTGGTGTGAGCGATGACCTGCAGGAAATCGGCCGTAGTCACTGTTTCCAGTTTAATAAGCGGCATGTGGCTGTGACCTGTGGAGACACGGGACTGAGTACATGTACATATAGTTCAGACTTAAAAGAAAAAAGGGAAAGAACGCTACAAAACTAAATGGTGTTCTTACCATCAGTGTGATTTTCCAGGGTGTCGAAAATCTTTCTCACGGGTCTCATCGCCGATTCCTTACAGACCAGCCGGATATCTGAGCCGGAGTAACCGTCTGTTTCCTTAAATATCAAAAGGTCTGTTATTAGACCAAGCATCCTCCATTGCGTCGATGCTAGCAATGCTAGCACAGTCATAATGGTGGACTCAGGGACGTGTTCATAATGTGTTGCAACCATAATGAAGGCTAAGCAGCTGTCACAAAAAACTGACAATGGAGATAATTTCATTGCACTAAAAGGGCAATAGGTATAAGACGCATTTCCAGAGACACTAAACAAGTTCAAAACTTATGGCACAAACCCACCTGGCCATGAGTGAAATCTAGAAATGTCATCACAGGGCCTTAAAAATCACCCATGAATATATTAATATATAAATATATAATAAATAAATAATAAGCATAGCGCTCTCTGTGCAGCACGCAGTCTGGCGTGTAAAAACAAACAGCATGTGATGTCAGTGTTTTGCCTCTAGAGGCCGCTCTCGTAATGACAGTAGACCAGAAGCCGGAAAAACTAAAGATATTGATTTTTTTCCCATAGCTGATAGTTCCAGCAATCAACTATCGGTGCCAAATAATCTGCAAAAAACGATAAATTGGTTGACCTTTAATCCACACCCCTTATGACCAAGTAGCACAAAAATAAATCTTAAATGGAAAATGCCAGTAAGATTTGGATAGGCCTGTAGAGTTTTGGGACACAGTTCTATGGCATGATGAAACAAAACTGGACCTGGTTTGTCTGGAGCATGAACGGTGAGGATTATGATCGGAAGAAAACTATTGCCCATAGTCAAGCATGAAGGTAGGACAGTGATTATGCTGCAGGAACTAGCACTTTTGTCTGTGTGATCATAATCATAAATAAAGATTAATAAAGAACATAAATAAAAAGGATGTAAATCCTGCCGTTCATTGCACCCCACCTGTCATGTCTTTATTCGCCACTAGAAGGGCGTGCCCTATACTTTAAGAACCACTGTTTTAAGGTGTGTGCGTGGGGTTTAGTATTTCTGACTGCGAGTATTTATTATAATATACATGCTTCATGTGACGCACCTCTGCAAGCCTATCATAGGCTAGCTCAGTCCGAAGCTCAACCCCTCCTGTATTGCTGATTGGAGGAAGCCAGTAATTGATCATCGCCTTTCTGGCTGAACAGGAGGGAAGTCCTACGAGTATCCTCTTCTCCAGCCTTCTCAGCATTGCATGGTCCAGCTCCCTAAAACAAACGAGTCAGAAAATATTTGAAAATGGACTTGTAGTTTAATAACCTATCATGTGTTTCAACAGCAGTGTGGTTTCTTCAGTGTACCAGGGTAGATTTGAGGCAGCCAGAACAAACACCAGGTCTTCAGAGCGTGCCAAGCCGTCCATCTGAACCAGGAGCTCTGTCTTCATCCTCCTGCTGCCTTCATGCTCACCTCTTAGGGGAAGAACAGCAAAGATGTAATTTGTATGGTTCATTGGTTGATTCGATGGTTCAATATAGCAAATTAATAAGATTATAATTAAAGAGAGGTAGATATCCATCATATCATCATTAGCAAATATGCTAATATATGGGTTTGATTTGGGGATGGTACTAATTTGCATATTCGGAGAATATGGAGGTCTTCAGATTGATCATTGAAAGCAACGGGTGTCGCTGACTCACCTGAACCTTTGGCTATACACTGATCAGGCATAATATTATAACCACCTGCCTAATATTGTGTTTGTCCCTTTTGCTGCCAAAACAGTGCTGAACTGTTGAGCATCAACATCATGGACTTCAGCAGTTTGAGCTACAGGAGCTCGTCTGTTGGATCGGACCACACGGACCAGCCTTCGCTCCTCACGTGCATCAATACGCCCATGACCCTGTCGCCGGTTCACTACTGTTCCTTCATTGGAGCACTTTTGATAGATTCTGACCACTGCAGACCAGGAACATCCCACAAGAGCTGCAGTTTTGGAGACGCTCTGACCCAGTCGTCTAGACGTCACAATTTGTCGCTCAAATACTTACGCCCGTTTTTCCTGCTTCTAACATCAACTTTGAGTACAAAATTTTCACTTGCTGCATAATAAATCCCACATTACTAACAGGTGCCATGATGAAGAGATCATCAGTGTTCTTCACTTCAATGCTTATATTGTTATAATGTCACAATGTTATGGCTGGTCAGTGTCTATTGCATGATGATTCTACAGCAATATAGAGATTATTGCATTGGGGGAAAAAATACCTACCCTGGTCCAACACCTCTCTGTCCCATCACTGACTCCAGCTCGTCCAGAAATATAGTGGATGGGGCGTGAAATCTCGCCAACTCAAACAAAACCTGCAATTCGACCAAAAAACCACAATATATACCAACACTGTATTTGATCAATTCCCGCTACTCAACAAAATCATGTGCTATTTCTAGACAGAGATCCGGACGATACTCACCCGAACCAACTTCTCTGAATCTCCTCTCCATTTGCTTACGATGCTGGATGCAGAGATGTTAAAGAACGTTGTGTTGCATTCTGTAGCTACTGCTTTGGCCAGCATCGTCTTTCCCGTGCCTATGTGTTATCAAAAATAAATGTTAATAGAAGAATAAAGTACGGTTATAGGCGCTATTACATGCACAGTCGCTCGTAGGGGTGACCTTGAATATTCGAAGATCAGATGCTTCGATTGAAGGAGCCCGATTCGACTACCGATCTCACAGAGGTGTTAGGAAACGAGAATCATACCATTCTGGTTGTATGGGGGTGCTCAATGACTGATTTCATATAGAACTACTGGTTTTCTGCCAATACGTTATTTGACAGCCTATCATAAATGATATAAAAGCTATAAAATGTATATACAATTATATAAAGCGTTTGATTATTTTTGCAAATCCTGTCTGCAGATATTTGTGCTATTTTCCATTTATTTTTATGAGCAAAACTCGATTCTGATTCGAATATATACACCGATCAGACCTAACATTATGACATTATTAGCGGTGAAGTGAAGATCACTGATCTCTTTATCATGGCACCTGGTAGTGGGTGGATTCATTTATTGGGCATCAAGTGAACATTTTGTCCTCAAGGATGATTTTAGAAGCAGAAAACTGGGCTTAAGGATTTGAGCGAGTTTGACAAATTGTGACGTCTAGACGTCTGGGTCAGAGCATCTTCAAAACTGCAGCTCTTGTGGGATGTTCCTGGTCTGCAGTGGTCAGAATTTATCAAAAGTGCTCTAAGGGAGGAACAGTGGTGAACCGGCGACAGGGTCGTAGGCGTATTGATGCACGTGAGGAGCGAAGGCTGGTCCATGTGGTCTGATCCAACAGACAATCTCCTGTAACTCAAACTGCTGAAGACGTTCATGCTGTTGATGATCGACAGGTCACGACTGTTTTAGCAGCAAAAAGGGGGACCAAAACAATATCAGGCATAATGTTATGGCTAATCGGTGTAAACCCTTAATCGAGGAACACCCCTAGTCGCTAGTGACGCAAAACACCAACCTGGAGGCCCATAAAGCAGCAGACCTTTCCATGGTGAGAGAATTCCTGTGAACAGCTGAGGGTACTGCAGAGAACGAGAACATATGTTATAAAACATAATGAGATGTTGACAATACTGGCAGAGTTGCTGTTGAATCAACATCTGACCGAAGCAATCAGAGAATTGCACAGTGCTGTTGTGTACACGACCACATGCTGATTTTCTCATCATTACTTGTTGAAAGAAAAAAAATCTTGCACGCCATTGATCACCTTAACTGTGCCCAGTGGGTCGTGCTGTGTTATTTACTGTTGCACTAACAGGCTTAATTGAGACTCGGGGGGAGGTTTTAAATATTGACACTCACTGAGCTGCTTGACAATGATGGGTTAGAATGAGCATAATCATAATAGTAAAAAAAAAAAATAATCTCTGACATTTCATAGGAACATACAGTGTGTGTATACAGTATATATATTAAATATAAAAAATAATTTATATAACGTATAAAGGTATCAGCCAGTGGTAACATGACATTAGTTCTTTCACAAATACCCTAGACAATTTTTATTAATAAAACCGGCACAAATATTCTTTAGGCACGCTTCGTATCGAGATGCTGCCACAGATTTTCCATCAGCGTGTAAAAAGGAAAATGACCAGGTGATGACATGGGGAAAGGTTGGCTGCTATTCGAGTATAGATTTAATGCCATTGAAAGCTATAACCACCCTGCTTTGCTTTCCTTTTAGCCTTTAGTGAGATATTTAGAATCGAAGCGCGCTGGCAGTTTGAGAAATACCAGTATTTAGCAGCCGTGCACCTTAATGGGGTAGACGACAGCTTCTTTGACTAATCGCTTGGCAGCCTCCAGGCCGATAATGTCGTCCCAGTGCACGTTGGGGTTGTGTAAATAGATATCCTTTAGGGGAAGACAGGAGAAAGATGAAACACAGCAAATTCATTAATATCTGTTCCTGTGTGTGTGTGTGTGTGTGTGTGTGTGTGTGTGTGTGTGTGTGTGTGTGTGTGTGTGTGTGTCCTCTCACACGTGCAATGAATTATGTGTTTTTTATATATATATATATATAAAATATGAAAAATTCTATTTCTTTCTGTTTTCGACATTCACTAAATGGACAAAGGTTTGTGGACACCTGACCATAATATATCATCTTATTCCACATTTGGTCCCCATCTACTGTTTTCACATCTTCTGGCAAGATGTTCCACCAAATTTTATAGAGATTTGTAAGATTTCATTTATCCACATGGGTGTTAGTAAACTCAGGTAGTGATGTAGGAAGTGAGAAGGTAAGGAGGTTCCTGGGTGTTCAATAGGGATGGAGCTCTATAGTACTGTTAACCCATGTAAAGCAGATCTTCATGGAGCTGGCTTTGTGCACAGGGTTTGCATTGTCGTGCTGGAACAGGTTTGGGTCTCCTAGTTTAATCAAGTGATGGGAAAGTTTTATGCTTCAGCATTTAAAGAAGTTCTGTGCAGTTTGGGGAAGAAGCACATATGGCTGGAAAAGTCATGTGTCCCAATACTTTTGTCCGTACCAGTGTATTTTGAAATAGAAAGTGTACATCTGTGGTATCAGTGGCTTTTGATTGAAAATTATCTAAATTGTGTTAGATATCCACTGAACTTACTCTGCTAATAACGGCCGCTAGCTCCTTCATCTCGCTGTTCATTCCACAAAAGGCAGTGACCGGTTTGAGCAGCCGTTCCTGCGTGCAACCCGAATGTCATAGTGATTAGAAGAAGGACTTTGAGGATTAGATGGAAAAAAAAAGCAGTGTGAAGGTTAAAAGAACATACCGTGGGATCCGGATTGCTGGACGAGTCGTTTACTGTTTCATTGATATCTCCTTTAATAGCATTCTGAATGAGACCCTTGTAGTCCACCAGTGGACCCTACAGAAAGTTCAAATGGAATTAGTTCTATTAGTTGTTAATGTTCTCGTCATTTGCAATAATTTGAGGTTTTGACGTCTCATAACGTGGATACAGGATTGGAGTAATGATCTTCTCAGAAGAGAGGTAATCAATATTACCTCTACCCAAGTATAACTTGCTAATTAAAGGTATACTTGGTAAGTAGATGAAACTTGAGGACGGCACACTAATGTGGGTAGCATCAATATATTTTTGAATATTATTGGCTTGCCACACCTCTGTCCATGTGTGTTCGTGTTTGCTTCTCAGAGTCGGGTAAATAGTGTGTAAGGTTTTGGAAATGATGGATTTTGTTTTGAAATGAAATGGTGTCTAAAGCTAGAGGTCTGATTTTGCAGAAAACGAGTAAGAGGTTTCTGAAAACAAGTTCACAATAATACATTTTATTTTTCTCTCCGCTTTGGCCTTCCGTCCACACCGAGACTGCGTTTTTTTACTCAACGGAAACATTGCTTTTTGAAAACGCTGTGAAAATGGCGGCTTCTGAATACGTTGACGCATTTGTAGCCATTCTCGTGACGTTTCAAAGAGCCGGGAAGTAAATAAACGGCAGGTGGAGTACAGGGACGTGAGTCTTTTCGGACCTTTGGATTGTGGATGAGCGACGTTTGGGAAACTTTTTTAATTTATCCAGATTAGTATAGATGTAGCCTGAATTTACACTGTGTTTCCTGATTGCTGTTTAACTGCTGTGAAAAGCCAGAGGGGAAAAAATTAAAGTTATAAAAGGATTAAAACTATTCAGCTTCACGTTTACTGCTCCACATTTAAACTGAAATATGACTGCACACAAGATCACATGCTTTTATTTGTTCAATGCAAAACTGAAACGCGAGATATTGGCTGTGTACCTTCTTGAGCTGCGTTCCGTCGCCAGCTTTGTTCCTAATGATAGGTGACACATTCAGGCCGAACTCAATGCTCTCTGGCAGATACGATTCTCCGATCTCCTGAAACCAAATCAGACAGCTGCAACGTCTGTGGCCAAAGACTGAGAAACGCAATCTGAGAGGAGATTTGGTATCAAAGCCATTTTTAGACAGTCGTAGGATAAAGAAACTCACAGTGCCAGACCTCGTCAAATCCTTCCAATCCTTTACTGGTGTCTTAGAATCTTGTTTTTTAATCCCGTTCCCGGACTGTGGACGCTGAGCACATGGAATTCTGGGCAGTGTTTGCGTTACACTCGATGTCCTTTCAGACAAAATGTTTTTTTTTTTTTTTTTAAAACAGAGAATGAAACGGATGCAGAGTGCAATATCAAGTCTGTAAAAATATCAAGCATACTATACCTCTTCTTCCTGGAGCTTCTAACATGTCTGTTCTCAACTAGGTGGAAAAGTGGAACATTGCACAGATCAACAACTCGAGAACGATCGAATGAATGAACCAAACGTCAATACAGAAAAGTCAGCAATTTTGTTATGAGTATTTACTCTATGCAGCATCACCCTTTGATTGAGCCGGAAAAAAAAAAAAATATCACGTGCACTTTGTGTTACTCATTTTCAGTGACGGGCCGTGCATTTCACATCGAAGCCTTCAATCCAACTCTTAATACCATCATTATAACACCACGGCTACAGAAACCAACAAGGTTATAAAGAAGTGTAGTAGATCAGAGCGCTGCATCACACAGGAATCTCATACAGTGAGAATGAACGTCATCACTAAAGCAAGAAACCCAATGATTCAACACGTCTCCTTTCACTGGAGCCACAACTGCACCTCCACATACATCATCTCCAGCAGGAGCATCGATATTCACCTCACCACATCACCACTGCATTTTTTTATGCTTTTTTTTTGTGCATTTCGGTTTTCCTGGGAATTTAAAACAAAGGCAGATTGTGTGTTTTTGTGCAAATTTTACAGGAAAGAAACAGGAAAAGTATAAATGATTCGTGAAGAAGCTTTACAACATTTTCTAAAGATTTGCAGCTTTTTGGTTATAAAAAATGTCAAAGATCAAAGGTAAATTTCTTCTCCTCTGTCAGACATTGGGAAACTAAAAAACAACTATTAAATCCACATGAAAATATTTGAGCTTGTGCAGTTTGCTACAGATGCAGGTTGCGAGCTCTGACCCGTGCGCTCTTTGTGCAGTTTGCTACAGATGCAGGTTGCGAGCTCTGACTCGTGCGCTCTTTGTGCAGTTTGCTACAGATGCAGGTTGCGAGCTCTGACTCGTGCGCTCTTTGTGCAGTTTGCTACAGATGCAGGTTGCGAGCTCTGACTCGTGCGCTCTTTGTGCAGTTTGCTACAGATGCAGGTTGCGAGCTCTGACTCGTGCGCTCTTTGTGCAGTTTGCTACAGATGCAGGTTGCGAGCTCTGACTCGTGCGCTCTTTGTGCAGTTTGCTACAGATGCAGGTTGCGAGCTCGGACTCGTGCGCTCTTTGTGCAGTTTGCTACAGATGCAGGTTGCGAGCTCTGACTCGTGCGCTCTTTGTGCAGTTTGCTACAGATGCAGGTTGCGAGCTCTGACCCGTGCGCTCTCTAACCAATCGAAGGACGTGAAAATGCAGACGGCTCATTTAATAGAGTATTTTTTTTTGTGGCACCGTTTTCATGAATCATTATTCTTATTGACAGGTTAATATTTCCAGCATTTGTACTTCTTTCAATAGGTGTTCTAACAGGGTGGGTGTGTTATGCTCACGCCTACCTTGTTCTTGCAGTTTCTTGGTTAGCTTGGGATATTTGTTAAACTTAATGAAATAAAAGCTTTCATACTCCATGAGAACCGTCTCCAAGTCAACGTTGTCGCACACTACGAACCTGCGCAACCCAAAATGGGTCTCATGGTCCAGTGCACTTGCGGCATCCACATACCTGTGCAGGTGGAAGAAGAGGATTAAAAATAAATAAATAAAAAAATTGCCAGAGGTTATTCCAAGGTCAAAATCTCACCCTTCTTCCATTAAATGATGATAAATTAATATGAGTAGATTTCTTCTTCTGGTCTCAGTTCGTAATTCATCCTGGGAAAATGTACAATAATTAGAAAGGAAAATAAATAACTTTTATCCTGCAAAAAAGCAGAACAGAATCCTAACACTAGATGTCGCCAAAGGTCCGTCATTATAACAGGCACCAAACATGTGTCTCGTTGCCTTGGCAACACAAGACTCAGGAAGCCGTATTGTCGTATTTATAATATTTCTCTGACGAATAAAGTCACACATTTCTTTTTTTTGCAAAATATGAACAGTATTCGGCATGCACCAGCCACTCACTTACTGCTTCTCTTGCTTGGTTTGCAGTTTTGATAGCTAGATAAGACAACTCCATTGTATTTCCGAACAGACCTGATGTCTGCCTGAACATCATGCGCATTTGCCAACCGGAAGTGATGTCACAATGTATACGTTTGCGTCGTCCCCCTTCCCCCCATAGGAACGCCAAATGTTTTACAAAACATCATTGATTTATAGCGTTTTATTAAAACCTCTTTAAGTTCTAATTATTAGCACCTGCCCTATGTAGAATGTATGATCAAAAGTTTGTGGACACTTAAAGACCCATAGGTGGGATTTGGGGTGTGGCTGATCTAGATCAGTGGTGTCATAGTCAATCATAGAGCATTATAAATATCTATAAAACTAAAAGGCCCAGACTTGATCCAGCAACCAAGCTCCCTGAAGAACACCTTCGGGATGAACTGGAGCGCTAACGGTACATCAGGCCTCGCCGAGATCAATGCGTCTGATAAACACAAATCCTCACATCCACACCCAAAAATGTTGTGGAACTGCTAGATGAGTGGAAGTTATTCAGCAAAGTGGTGGACGACAAATTCGTTAAGAGGTGATCAAGTGCATCTCCTTCACACCTGCTGGAATAATGCAGTGAAAAGCATCCGAATGGGAAATATTCTAGGAAACCAACAGGAACATGGCGAGAACAAGAGCAAGTTTTCAGGATCGACTGGCTTTTTTTTTTTTTTTACTTCTGGGGGCTCTGTCTCATATCACTGTGTAAAAAAAAAGTTGATTGTTTTAACCCTCTGGAACTCAATAACGCTATTAGTAAACAGAAGGATCTACTAGATCTTTAAGAGAAAAGAAGGAAATGAAAGATCACTGAAAGACAGTCAAGAAATAACTTGAGACAATTAAAAATATAAGCGAATAAATAAATGACAGAGCAGAGCAGTAGAGTTTTATTGTGGACAAAAATGATTGAAATGAACAATTCAAACACCATTCCAGTGAGAGGAACTCTTGCAGGAACATGGAGAAGATCTTCACAGTCGAAAGTGCCCAGTGAGATATTGAATATAATGAACAGTTCTGTTTTTCCTAAAACTGATAAATGTAGTGATCAGTGACTAACAGTTATGACACATTTATTGTTATATCTATCATTTATTTATTTTATGAGAACCGTCTCACTTTTTCTCCTCAACCTGCCTGAGAAAGACCACTGACATTGTCTGTTCTCTTGCCCCAATGGATGGCAATGAAGTAGAACATCGGCCGCTGGAGATCTCCCTGCTCTTCTAGAAGATGCCAGATTCGGTTAGGAACGTGTTGGCCTCCAGGAGCAGACACTTGATGTAGACTCGGAAGGTGTAGAAGAGCGTTACGAAGTCCTGCGTGCTGAACACCGTGTCTGCCAGAGCGAAACTCAGCGTGGACGGAATGAACCCTCGGCCGTATTCCACCATCCAGGTCCCTGTAGTCCACTGCACCGAGGTCGCCTCGCCCACCGAGTGCACGATCGTGTCACCTGTTAAAGCAGAGTCCGGTCACGTGAGGATGAGACACGTTTCTCTGACTGATTTCTGTTTGCTGCAATGTGCTGCGTGTCAGATCTTCACATACCTGTTTACTTTAAAACCTGTTTATAAGTGTCTCAGGAGATTTATCGAGTTCTTTAGTTGAATGCTATAAATTAGGAGTGTAACAGTGAAGAACATTGATAATACGGTACGTACCTCGGGGTATTAAGTCGCGTTTTGGTTCGATTTCGATGCGGTTTTGGGGAAGAAACGCAGAACGTTAAATTTGCTTGTCGTTTTTTTTATTAAAGCAGTTTTTTATTATTATTATTATTAACATTTGTGATCGTTTTACAACTGTTTTTAATAAAATACCTGCCTGGTTAAATAATACATCAAATATTTTATAAAAAAAATAAAATAAAAAAATAATAATAATAATAAAAAAAATATATATATAAATTAAATCATAAAATCAAATAAATGCTATTTTTTTTATTACATTGAATAAATTGAGTAATCGATTAAACCGATGAAGAATGTAATGGATCTTTTTTATTCGAAATTTATTCGTTAGACCACATTTGGGGAATACAGATGTGCACGTGTGGTTTTTTTACATTTAATATAAATTTTTTTATAATACACTATAGCTACTAATAACTATGTTCCGCACGTAAAAAAGATCTCATTCGGTACACACGTGCACTGAAAGCTCTGAACATTACTGTCTAAATAACTGCAACAAAAGTAAGTACACCCTTGGTGATAACAGCTGTACATTGAGCAGTTACATTTTGGTGCTTCAAGTCCAATTCTCTCATACTGAACCCTGGATGTTCTACATGCACCTCATGGTAAAGAGTCTCTGAAGATGTAAGAATTATAACTGTTTCTCTCCACAAAGATGTCGAGGCTGTAAGAAGATCAGTGTCACCCTGAAACAGTACAGTAAAGTACAGTACAGTGTTCAGGGTCATACAGAGGTTAATCAAGATGGGTTCCTCTGACTACTCTAAAATATATCCACGTTTTATTTCTATAGAATTGTCCCTTTAGAAGATATGCTCAAATGTGAGGGGTGTACTTACTTTTGTGAGATAATGCATACATAAAAACCATCGGATCTAAAGCTCCTCATTCAGGCATTGTTGGAGACATGAGAGAGAAGGTCTCGAAATGATCGGTTTTGACGAACGTTTTGTGACAGTTCTTACAAGTCTATTAGGAAGAAGTTCGGATGAAAGCGAAGTTTCTGCCTCCATGTAGAGAACGAGGTTGAACATTTTACAGCAAATAGAAACCATTTTCTTACCTGGGTAGTAAGTCTCGCTTTTAGTCGATCCTTCTTTCCATTGCCTGAAAGTCCCGGAAATGACGGTGTCTGATATCTCAGCCCAATATCGTCCTAAAGAAACAAAGTACGTTTCACCTTAAACCCTCCTCTGATCCTTCAAAAGGCAACCAATCAGGTAACTGTAAATAACACCAGAAGAGGGTCTGCACTGAAGTCATGGATGTAAAATGAAGGAGATTAAAGATCTGCTTTAGGTCTAAATTATGTCTATGTATCTAAGCGTACTCACCCGAGTGTCCGCTCGTGTCGATGGCGGTCCCGAAGAGCAGCACGTACTCCGTAAGCGAGGCGTGGAGCAAACACATGGAGCCCATCCAACCCCCTGCATTCACAAACACCCACTGCAGGTCCTCGTCAGGCAGGATGTGGCCCGGGTAGTGCTTCCTTAACTCCACCACTATTTTAGAGAAGGCCTGCTCATGATCCTGACCTACAAGATCACACAAAGAGGAACACACAGATACAAGAGAAGACAGCTAGACAGATCTGGAAGCAACTTTTTTTTTAAACAGATCAGAATAAATCATTTTCTTATGGGATGCATTATGATGTGAAGGGTGGAGATGCCAGTCTTATTTTTCTCTATGATTGAGAAGTTTTGAGACGAGTTTTGTAACACACCAACAGATGGCAGCACGAGGCTGCACGCACACTCACAGGGAGCACCGACCTTCATAAGTCAGTGTGCTATGCGGAACTGAACGTGTGGGCAAGGTGTTTCAGGATGGACTTATTCGAAATGCAACCATGCCCTGGTGATAGGTCAGATTTGATGTGGCCACTGCATTCAATCTGATATTCTATTAATCCAAATGTCAAATGACCTTTCATGTCCAAGCAAGTGCCAAGCTTGTGATCAGATAACCAACCGTCTCTGGGAACCAGACATGCCATCTGAGCCAAGACCCTGAATTCCAAGCTGAGTATAGAAACACATGGCACTCATGTAGATGCTTCAGAGAGAAACCAGACTGAACCAGGAACCTACAGGATCACCACCCAGCCCATTCACCTACCCACCAGGTGTTCCATAATATCCACCTGAACTCACCTGCGTATTGTTTGGCCAGCTTGGCGACTTCCTCTTTACTGAACACGTATTGTTTATTGGCTAACCAGTACTGTAAATACTGTACTCCTAACACCAGCACTCCGACCACCACCACGAGTTTCAGCAGTCTTCTACTTACAAACATCATGTAGGAACCTGTTACCTGCAATACAACATTAAAAAAAAATAAAGCTACACTTAAATCTCACAACCTAACAGCTACACTCACACACAATCACACACACTCCTATTCGGATCCCCTAGATCTCTTACACACTCTCACAACTCGCCTGCCATGCCGTGCACGCGCTTTCGACTTCCACCAATCAGGCGTCAGCTTGAACACCTCTCATCCAATACAATTCGAGATTTCTACCAGGAAGCTCAAAGCACCGGTGCGTTTTGAAAATCAACGCGGCGCACGAGTGCGCATTTCAACCGATTCGTGTTTTATTATTGTTATCCTTTTTTTCCACAATACAAACACACACACATAAAGCAACACGCTATTTTAATTTGTAAATAAATGACGTTATTTATTATCATGTGCATTAAATGAAATCGAGCGCCACGGTTTGCGCAAATTCGACGCAACTCGAATCAGAAGGAACGAAACACGCTTCCTATCTCATGATGTGTGAGTGATCAGGGATCCTACATGCTATAGTTTTGTTATTGGATCGTATTATAGTTTATTTTATAAATTGTCATGGATGAAACGGAGACCGCGAGCAAAATCCAGTTTGATCCAAGAGGTAAATATGATGTGACCACATGCATGACCATTGGTGTTTTTTTAAATTCTGTACCCACGTGCATTAATCTCCCTTTAATTCTCATTCTTATATGCATTACATAAACACGTGACTGATACTATATATACACACACACACACACACACACACACACTGTTGACATATCATCCCGTGACAAGTCACCTGAATGGACTCCTGCATTTGGACTGGATCTGGATTGATGATTATTTTCTCTAATATATAATCAATATTTCCAATATCACAACAAATAGTACGTTGCCTAGGCAACCTGTAGTCCATGACTGCAGGAGAAATATTAAATTCTTCCCATCATGCATTGTTCACATGACAGTATGGTGTGTCCTCTTCTGAAGCTTTATTATTAGGAATATCTGGCACATGCAGTCCCTTATAAAGTGTCCATAAGTGTGAATTGTTTCATGCCATACTATTTTTTTCATGGACTGATCCATAATCCAGAATCATTGTGAGCTACTTTATCGAGGAAAAACTGGAAATTGGCACAGGCAGAAGTGTTCTCTCTTTAAAAGATAAACAAATAAATAAAACACAGAAATAAATAAAATGGAAAAATAGACCCCTGCACTATAGTGTCTTCTACGGGAAGAAGATCCTTCTTATTGCTTCCCCTTGTTAAAGAATTTGGATTAGACATAAACCCAGCAGAAGATTTTCATTCTTTAGGACAGCATGGAAAATACGAATACTGTGTGTATATTCTTCCTTTGTGTGTGTGATCATTTCACCCATCAATATTCTTATTATGTCATCAATGAGACCTCATTATCACCTATTATCCTGATCAGATGTCACCGGTTGTTATTCTTTTTCTGCTTTCACAATTTATGACTTCTTGTCTCAGAGCACCAGCATCTGAGGTACAACCCGCTGCGTGATTCATGGGTTCTGGTCTCGGCTCATCGGATGAAACGACCATGGAAAGGGCAGGTTGAGAAGGTGGAAGAGGACACCGTTCCTCGTCATGACCCCCAAAATCCCCTCTGTCCCAGGAGCACCAGAGCCAATGGAGAGGTGAGAATCAGAGAAACATAGTTCATCATTATCATTTCAGAAGCTTGTTTTTTTTTCATCTAATCGTTTTTTTTCTTCTATTTTTGCATATGTATTCACTTCTCACCTGCACCTCCATTAAAGTATCCAAGATCTTGTAGTGGTACAACCTGAGACTGCAGTGGACTTAATTAGAATTGTATTATATTTTATTTTCATCAAACTTGTGCCCACTGTAGCCTCAGATTCTTGTTCATGGCTAAAATCAGAACTGCTTTTTCAGCTCACCATCGTTGTAATGAGTGGTTCTTTGAGTTCTCACTTTCCTCTCATGTTCTACAGAACTGTTTTTTTTACACTTTGTCACACAAACCTCTGGAGAATACTGTGTGAAAATTCCCAGAAAACAGGACGTCTGACACAAACAACCACGCCACAGTCAGTCACGGAGATGTTCTTTTTTTTATTTTTATATATTATTATTATTTTTTTTTATCCTTGATTTGAACTAAAGCTTTTGACCCGTGCTAATTTTTTGAGAAATCTTTATTAAAGTACCACTTATACGTAATTAAAAAATGTTTTTGTACGATCCTGCTTTCCGGCCTGTAATTATGGCACAGACCACAAGGTGTCAGCAAAGCTCTGTTTGAGAAGCCTTGATTTACTCTACCAGGCATATTATATTCTGATATAAATGTACTACTTCTCTCTCTCTCTCTCTCTCTCTCTCTCTCTCTCTCTCTCTCTCTCTCTCTCTCTCTCTCTCTCTATCTATCTATCTATCTATCTATCTATCTATCTATCTATCTATCTATCTATCTAATCCATCCACCCACCCACCCACCCACCCACCAAAGTGAGACAATATAAGAGCGTTCTTCTCTGCTACACTTTATTTCCACAGTCTCACATCAAGGTTACATCTTGGAGTCACGTTTTGTCACGTTCTCATGCACTGGAGCCTAAAAATAATTACATGTTGTGCACAATGAAATTATTAGTTGAATTGCATCAGTGCTATGAAAGTGTAAATACAGACTTGACCTAAACTGCTAATTAGTCTGGTTGTCATGGTTACATCTCGCCATGCATCCACCACATTTATAGACTCTCTAGACTTGGAAGCTACAATCTTTAGTGACTGCTGGTTTAATAAGTTTCTACTGGGAGCACTGGGCGTGAGGTGGGAATGTGTCTGTGTTGATATGTATAATGTGTATTTTTTTTAAAGGAATAGCGGAGCCTTGCATGTACATGGTTAAAGCAGATGATTAAATCCAGATTCAGCTTTTTGTCTTCAGTGTCACTTTGTACAAACTTCTGCTACTTGAGCAGTTTTTAGCGTCTTTTTTATAAAAGTTTAGCCGTGAGCAGTGCGGGTACCTTTGTTGAACTGTTTAAAAAAAAAATAATTCCTGCTTGTCTTTGCCTTCATTACACAATTCCCTCTAAGCAAGGAAATAATGATTTCTCTTTTCCTTCCTTTACTCTCGTCACCTCTCCTCGAATCATTTCACCATTTTATTTTAATAGGATGGATCTTCTTGGCTGATCTTCTCTCGTCTCTCACGCATTTTATTTAATAGCTTTCTGAAACCTATTCATGAAATACATTTGGTAATATTTTTGCTGATCTCGTCTAAACTGATGACATTGAACTTGAAATTCATGCATCGTCTGCGTATTGTTTATTGTTGAATTTAGGTGAATCCTGACTACGACGCCACCTTCCTGTTTGATAACGATTTCCCTGCACTACAGCCGGATGCTCCAGATCCTGGTAACGTACGCTGTAGGACAAATACAAACATGATTAGTGCAATCGATTACAATGATCTAATACTGATATTATGATCACTTATATCACAATACCTTTTTCATGGATATCGTGATGTCTTTTTTGATATCCTCGATTGGATCACCTGCTAAGTGAATCTATTTTACACCATGTAAAATACTACTGAACTTTATTACAAAAATAAATAAAAACAGTACTGAATGATGAAAAGTGATATAGGAAATAAATATGAATATATTAATTAATTAATATAATAATTTAATTAATACATTCACAATAATATAATATTATAGCACTCTCCGTGCAGCGCACACTCTCACATGCAAAAAAACAAACGGCACGTGCTGTCAGTGATTCGCCTCTAGAGGCCGCTCTCGTATTAACAGCTGACCAGAATCCTGGAAAAACCATCAGGTATGGATTTTGTCTGATAGACGACAGTTCCAGCGAGTGCAAAGTCATTTCAGAAAACTTTACCGTATTCACACAGCAGTAGTTGCTGAGATGTTGCATGTTACCAGGTTGCAGCATGAAGCCTAGATGATGGCTTTAATGTTATGACAGGCAGTGATGCGTGGAATCATTCTCCATGTAAACATCATCTGTATGTGTGTGTGTGTGTGTGTGTGTGTGTGTGTGTGTGTGTTATGTAGGTTCAGATCATCATCCTTTGTTCCAGACCAAACCTGCAAGAGGTGTTTGGTGAGAAAGCTTCATCCTCTTTTACATAACAGTCATAAAAACCAAATTGTAGGGCCATAAGTTTGTGGACACCTGACCAGTGGTGGGGAGTAATGAAGTAAATGCAATTTTTGTGAAATCTGTTGTTCCTTTTTATTTACGAGGATAAAAACGTAACTGGTGAAACACGCGGCGAGTCACCAATCAGGGTCGAGCGCACGCTCTGTTTTACACGTGTTCTGATCGGCGCTTGGTGAATCTACTGATCACCAACATACAGTTCAACAGAACATTTAGAGAGGAATAAATGATGAAGAAACTGATTAAACTTGTTTGAAACACAGTTTTGGTGATTGCTGTATAATGTGCATTCTTGTGATTTATACATCAGCGCTTTCTGAATGCTCAATTCTGATTGGTCGGAAGGTGTTCATTAATTCCCTGTTGCAGTAGGTTCATCTCACAGGTGTATATAATGTGTATTTTATAGTTTTTATAGTAAATACTCGTATGGTGGGCTCCTGCCGGTTATTCCTGCTCCATCGGGTGTGTTTCGTAACACCCACAGCGAGCAGTATGGCTTTAGATAAATAATTAAAACTGTTTTTACTGTCTGATGGAGGTGTGAATAAACTTTTCTGCTCAGCTGCTCAGTAATGCTCGGCTCAAAGTGCACAAACGGCGCTGGAGCACAAAATCCTCACTTGCTCTTCAGGGACGATGCTAACGAAAGCGAAAGGGCCTGGCTAAATGTTATTTTTTTCGGTGTGTGTGTGTGTGTGTGTGTGTGTGTGTGTGTGTGTGTGTGAATTATATATGAAATTATATACATAACAAAAAAGTGAACTGAAAATATGTCATACTGTAGGTTCTTCAAAGTAGCCACCTTTTGCTTAGATTACTGCTTTGCACACTCTTGGCATTCTCTTGATGCCTACTTTGAAGAACCTACAATATGACATATTTTCAGTTCACTTTTTTGTTATGTATATAATTTCATATATAATTCCACATGTGTTAATTCATAGTTTTGATGCCTTCAGTGTGAATCTACAATTTTCATAGTCATGAAAATAAAGAAAACTCTTTGAATGAGAAGGTGTGTCCAAACTTTTGGTCTGTACTGTATATATAATATATATAAACTTTTGGTCTGTACTGTATATATAATATATATATAAACTTTTGGTCTGTACTGTATATATCTTTAACCTTCAACGCAACACACGTTTATTCACCACGCCCTCGCTTTAATCAGATATAAAAAAAAATTAACTCCACCAGAAAATCTTTTTCAATCACTAAACAGTTTTACTGCTGCGCCGAGTCTCAAATTAAACACCAAAATCCACAATGATGCGCACATCCGGCGATTAAACCCGTCCGTGTGGAAACATTGCAAAAGTTCCGTTTGGTGTCCCGATGATTAACGCAAATCCCAAACACCGTAACGACTTTAAAACATTCACAAGAACATTTTGTTTTATATATATATATATATATATATATATATATATATATATATATATATATATATATATATATATATATATATATATATATATATAATTTTTTTTTTTTAATAGATATATTTATATACAAATCCCAGCACCACCAAGTTCACCTGCTCAGTTGTAAGTTGCTCTGTGCTGCAAAGTAAAAGAATATCTTTTTCTCAAACCCTCAGCTGAAGTAAAACTTTGCAGCCGAAGTAAATGACCAGGTTTGTGTTTGAATAATATCACACACTGTGTCTCTCTCTATCGGATTGAACCATTCGGTCTCCAGAGGCTCCTCCAAATCAGAGACATGTGTGTTGGAAGCCAATTAGTGCTCCAGTCGAAGTTGCAGCAAAGCCTCCTGTGACCTGCCCTGTATCTTCCACACAAACTCATGTTGTTTTGCCAACTCTTGCTTCCGAACAGAAGAGTTTAGAGTGCAGAAAAAGCCATGTACTATTTGTGCAATAAAAAAACAGCCAGTTTCAGCATTCATGTTCACTGTGCTACATTGGGTTTTTTTTTCCAGGAGCTGTTTTGGGCTTAAAATCTTCAACAAATGTTTTCTGAATGAAACCAATCAGTGGTAAAGTGTTTACATTTTCCAGTAATGCAGCTCAGCCTCTATAGCGTGCCTGCTAGCATCGACACACGTTTTTGTGAGCTGATATTTATATATATATATTAAATATTATTATTTTCCTGCTATCTTTTTCGCACTCTCAGTAAGGTCATGTGCTTCCATCCATGGTCTGACATCACCCTTCCCTTAATGCAGTCTGAAGACATCTGCAAGGTGATTGACAAATGGGCGGAGCTTATTCAGGAGCTTGGCGCCACCTATCCATGGGTGCAGGTAAGAAGTTAGTCTGGAAGCAACTGTTTGAAGTTATGATTTGATTTATGTCAGGAATAAAACATTTAGTGTGCAGTGTATGAACTAAAGTATTGGGATTCTGTAGCATGAAATTTTTCCTCTGAACTTGGAGACCTAAAAATGCTTTGCATGACTGTGCACAAAGCGAGCTCCTTGAAGATCTGCTTTTCATGGGTCAGAGTGGTAGATCTCCAGCCCCATTGATCTTCGGGATGAATGTGAACGCTGACTGCACCCCAGGCCTCCTCACATCACCTACATCAGTACCTGACTTTACTTACACCCTTGTGGCTGAATGAATCTCCATCGATCTGCACAAAATCTACTGTAACATCTTCCCAGAAGAGTTGAGGTGATTATAAGAGCAAATGGGAACTAAACGTGGAATGCGATGTTCAGAAATAAGCACATACCAATCTTATGTAAATAGATTTAGATATTGAAATTTACATATAAACACTGACGATAATTTGGGCATCTTTTAAACTCGACCATAACAAAACAAAAATGTTTACTTTGTGGCGCTGGAGCGTTCCCTTTTCTCATTATGAAACACTCTGGGAGTTTGAGCCGTTCCTCCCAAAAACCCTGTTAACATTTGTAGTAAAAGTCAGTCGCACTCCAGGGTGCATCTTTGTCATTTCTGCAGCCTTTATTCTTCCATAACGATCTGTGTTTAAAACAGCCAGGCGGAGCGGGGATGCCATTAGCCCCATCTCCCTCCTGCAGCCTTCCTCATCTTTACTAATTGGATCAATTGGGATCTGGCTTCTCAGCGAGGACTTTTCGGTCCTGATCGACGCTCAGCCGCGCGAAGCCTGCCGAAGCTCATAAAACGCCCAAGCTGTTTTAGTGCACGAGGATCAACCAACAACTAGACGTGCAGTACATTGGCAAAAGTTTGCGGACACCTGACCATAAGTTTGGTATGTGCTCTTTTTGAGCATCGCATTCTTCCACTTTTAGTTCCAATTTGCACTTATAATTCCCTCCAATCCTCTGGGAAGATGTTCCACTAGATTTTGTGGAGATTTGTGGAGATTCTTTCAGCCACAAGAATGTTAGTAAAGTCAGGTAATAATGTAGGTGAGGAGAAGGCCTGGGGTGCAGTCAGCGTTCAGAGCTCTATAGCAGGAGATCTTCCACTCCAAACCATGTAAAGCAAATCGTAATGGTGGAATAGGTTCAGTTCTCCTGGTTAGCATTAGGGGAAATATTTCATACTTCAGCTACCAAAGATGTCCTATACATTTGTGTGCCTTTGGATTTGTGGTAACAGTTTGGAGAAGAACCACATATGGAAGGAAAGGTCAAGTGTCCCAATACATTTGTCCGTATAGTGTGTAATTGCAGACTGGACAGAACCCTCGAGTTTGCCGATTTAACCGTAAATTAAAAGTGCAGCATTTCATGAAAGATCTCCCAAATCATCAATCACCATCAACCACCAAACAGCCGAATGCAGCTCATTATTATTAAAGCCTTCAGGAGCACGTGTGGTTAAAGGTCAACTTGTTTTGATGTCAAGACCAGACACACACGAGGTCTTAAAAACACCACGTGTTACTTTTTCGTTTTCGCTTTCCGCTCCTGCGTCCTTTTAGATAAGCCCACCAATTACGTCCTCACCAGAACACGCGCTCTCTGTTGCTGCTTAGATTGTTCAGAACTCAACTTGGGAGAAGTGGATACTTATCCAGACGATTAGAAAAGGGCCAGATTTTGCTCACGTTTTTTAATATCATCCCTGAGGGAAGCCTGGGGAGCTCTTCAAAGTCTACAGCAGGAGACTCAAGGCTGCTCTTTGGGTGTCTGGGGTCTGACGTAACATAGATGCGTGTAGTGCATTGTGTGATTTTGTACACACACACACACACACACACACACACACACACACACACACACACACACACACACACACACACACACACACACACACACAGAGCTTTACTCTTTAATTAAATGTCAGCTTCTTTTTACTTCCTCCCTCCATCCCTCTTTCTCTCTCTCTCTCTCTCTCTCTCTCTCTCTCTCTCTCTCTCTCTCTCTCTCTCTCTCTCTCTCTCTTTTCTTTCTTACCTTTTAGATCTTCGAGAATAAAGGAGCCACGATGGGCTGCTCCAATCCTCATCCCCATTGTCAGGTACTCTTTAGCTCTGTCCCAATTAGTCCTAAAGTCTCTCAGATACAAAGATACACCACGCTAATTTTATCCACAGATTAAAACGTTGCATTAAAAAAAAAAAAATTTAAAAGAGAAACGGCTTAACAATCGCTAAACAATAAAACATTTAAAAGTGCCGATCAGGTTTTACGTCTTAAAGCTGTAACGTTGTAATAATAAATAGTATCTCTTCCAATTTTGTTTACTATTCACTGTACTATTCTTTGCAAACCTGGTCTCCGGTGGTGTGGAGGTCAAATCCAAGTCCACTAGGGGGCAGTAGAGGATTGGTGATTTACCACAAATTCATCTACAGCAGCCATGCATTCTTGTTTCTTCATAGCAAAAAATGCCGAAGTAAAATGCACGCACACGGTATGTCGCTGAAGAGTTACGTCTATTAAGGATCGAGAAATGAGGCGTCTCTTGACCCTGAATATTCTGCTTATTGAGATTCTCAATGTAAAACAGTAGACACCTGCAATACCTGCAGTAGACAGGTAAGAACTGCTCCTTACACAAATAAGCAATATAGTGACGTTCTCCAGTCAGTGGACGTTTATTCACGGTATTAAAAAGCATTTGTTCCTGCTTGCAGAGAGCCGTGCCTGAATTTATTACAGCGTACCACAGAGACGTGTAGACTATATGATTTCAGCAGGCTTTTAAAATTATTACTCGTCACATCCAACAACATGAGCGCAATAAAGTCTTGGATGGATCCTATAAACATTAATACCTTAATGTTTCCTCAATGTCAGATTATACAACAGATACGAACCGTGTCGAACAGACACATTTACAAACGAGCTTGAGGTGTTAACAATGGACATTTTCCCAAATCAGAGTTACAGAAAGTAATCATTATGAATATACATTATAGCATCATAACTAAGTCCTTAATGAGTGAGCCAGTGGAAGGAGTGGGGAGAAAAACTCCCTGAGATGTTTGAGGAAGAAACCACCGGAGAAACCAGACTCAAAAAGGGAACCCATCCTCATCCTCATCACTGAATGCCCATTCGTTACAGATCCATCATTGTTGAGGTTATCAACTGTTCACTTCTGGAGATTCGAGTATAAAACTGTTCATGGTCATTGTATAAGACTGTTTATGTGAATTACAGTCCAAATCCATTTACATAGTTACTTCAGTAACCTCATGGATCTTTAGGCTGTGCACGTGGCAAACATCCTCAGCCTCCAGTTGAATAAAACTCCATCCAGAGGTAGGGCATGAGGATGAGTCAGGCAGGTCCAAGAAGCACTGGTACCTCAGGAGCATTTGGAGGTTAAAAAAGAGAGAATTGAGAAGAGAGGAGATTAAAGACTCCGACAAGATTAGCTATGACAGCATGACTAAAAGAGAGCCAGAAGGTAACACAGACGTGAGGGAGCTCGGATATAAAACAATCCACCACATCGTATGAGGTAGGGGTGTGGCGTGTGTGTGTGTGTGTGTGTGTGTGTGTGTGTGTGTGTGTGTGTGTGTGTGTATGGCGTCCAAACATCCCAGATCAACAAAACGCTAAGAAAAAAAACCTCCACAAAATGCTTGACTAAACAAATATGTTTTTAGACCAGACTGTGTCTGACTCTTGAACATTAATTGAAATGCTGTAGCATAGCTGTGGGGTTTTGTGAGGGGAAACTCTGCCCCCTGCTGTAGTCTTTTTTGTTCAAGGTACCAACAAACAGCCTGCACCCTTTAATCAAAGTAGATCATAATAGATCAAACGTTCGATTAGACTGTTCAGTGCTTTATACTTATTTATTAGTATATTATTATTATTATTATTATTATTATTATTATTATTATTTTATTGTTATTGTTTATCAGGATGAGATTTGACTGGGAGCCAGTATATTGTGAATAACACGGATGATTTGGTTATATCTACAAATTTTGTTAAGGACTTTCCTTCTGCATTCTGGGCTAAAACTGGATCTTGAACATCCAGACAGTGATGTAGTACAATAGTTCAAGCAAGATATAAACAAAGTATAAACTAGTTTTTCTGCATCTTGTAACGGCATCATATATCATCTTATACTGTTCACCTGTTGGCATAGCATCAGTGAAAAATACTGAGATGGTGATATTTCTCAACCTTAATCATTCTTTTGCTACAACTTAACCACAGAATTGCCAACAGTGAAGCTTCTTTCTTCGTTTTTTTTTCGTAACACTTTTTCAGCGATAGCAGGTCAGATTGTATGAGGTGATATCAAAAGGTTTTTAAACGAGCTCTGTTTACAAGAATTTGTAAACTTTATTTATCTACGTTTCCACACTATCATCTTCAAAATAGTCCCCACAGTGCTCGCAGCATTCTTCTGGAATGTGTCCTGGAAGTCTTCTATTCGAAGCGTATCAAGCACCTTCTACGATTCGCGCCGAATTAGTTGCACAGCTCCTGATGTACACAGGACGATGTCTTTTGACACACTGACTTATGAACTTCGGTGCTTCTTGTGACTGTGCGTGCAGCCTCGTGCTGCCATCTGCTGGTGTGCCACAAAACTAGGCTCCAAACTTTTTAATACCTCGTACGTTTCAGAAAATGAATGCACGGAAATGTAAAGGAGGAACCATGTGAAAGGTACTATGTATTCAAAGCTGTTATTAATATTTATTATACTGAGAATTTACTTAATGTGACATGACGACACCTGGATAGTTAATCTTACACTTGTGCTGTAAAATGTGAAAAATTGCAGGTCAATTTTCTTTACTTTACCCCTGAAGATGGTTTATTGCTATAAATAAGTAAAAAAAAAAAAATCCTTTTCTATTCAGCCATTTATAGACATTGTGTCTCTGACGTTTATTTATTAATAAATAAACAGTTTGACCAGAGACATGGCAAATCTATAAAATTCATATGTTTAAATTCTTCTGTGTAAATTGTTAATTTATGTAAATGCATGTGATCATCTGGAAGACATTTTTAACTGAAGATGCAGCTGAAATCTCACAGCCGATTGACGAAGCCTATACTACACAACCATTTGCTTCCTTTTTCTTATATCTGATACACGAAACGATCTAATTAGGTTTGCTTTAGAATAAAGATTGACGGCTGAATATTTCATGACCACTGTACATTCCATCCAGCATTCCTTCCTCCTGAGTTCCAACGGTCTTCTTATCATGATGTTTATTTGAGAAGCAGTTTCCCTGGCAACGGCTTATCTATACATCATGATCTCTCAATGAATTGACCCTGCCATCCTACACATAGCTGCCTCCCAGTCTGCCTGGCATCGCATCTAGGCATCAGAGTCCAGATTGCATCAAACTCAACCGAAGCCTGACAGCCTTCTACTGCTGGCTTCTGCAGCTCTTATCTTCGACCTGAGCTAAATATAGTTGGCAAATAATTCGGCGTGTGTCTATGAGATTGAGTGTGTGTGTGAGTGTGTGTGTGTGCTTGCTCCCTGTATGCAGAGATAGAAAGTCGGGTGTACGTCGTCTTTCTGTGCATCAGTGAAGGTTGCTGACGTCGCTGCCGTGTGCCCTGCCAGGGCTTCAGTGACGGTTTGATAAGGCAACTGTGATGGGTTTTTTTTCCCGAAGGAGAAAGCGTCTGACAGAAAGAGAGTGCGAAGACCAGACCGAGGCTGTGGAGGCGAGTGAGGAATAAAGCGAGAAGACACCAGACAGGCGGGAAAAGGCAGAGAAATGGAGAGAGAACAGGCTTACATCAGGGTGTGTGTGCACTTTGACAGTGCCTTCCTGCTTTTTTTCACTCGCCATATCTTCTATAAGCATACCTTCACTTCTGTGTGTGTGTGTGTGTGTGTGTGTGTGTGTGTGTGAGAGAGTGTGTATGTTGTCCCTGGTCACACAAGTCATCCCGGAGGAACATCTGTCTCCTCGTCAGGGTTGTAATGGATGTGTTAGGATGCACGTTGTACGGCTTCTAAGCTGCTTAACTGAACTAACTGTATGGTTTAACCTGCAAGGCTTTCATGCCGTATGGACAGAATCACTGATTCAGCACCACGTTATGAAGCACACGTCAACCTCTAAGCTGCAGTCACGAATCAGCATTCTGGGAGCTTTTCTGACAGCCTGCTTTCTCCAGCCAAACATTTAATTAGTACAAAAGTCAGTCTGGTTCTGAGCTCGCATTAATATATGTACACTGAACTATGTACACATCTATCTATCTATCTATCTATCTATCTATCTATCTGTCTGTCTGTCTGTCTGTCTGTCTGTCTGTCTGTCTGTCTGTCTGAAACATAGTATTTTTTATACACTATATAGACAAAGTATTGGGACACCTGACTTTTCCACCGATATGTGGTTTTTCTACCACAAAGTTTGAGGCACACAATTGTATCGGACGTCTTTGGATGCAGAAGCAAGAAATTTGCCCTTCACCTGAACTAGGAGACCCAACACCTGTTCCAGCATGACAATACTCCTGTGCACAAACCCAGCTCTATGAAGATACTGTATGCTGTCCATGGGACGGAGTGAAAGATCTCCTGCTATAGAGCTCAAAACTATGGATCCCCGTTACTAACACCCTTATTGCTGAATAAATCTCTACAAAATCTAGTGAAACATCTTCCCAGGAAAGTGGAGGTTTTTATAACTAGATGTGGAATGAGATGTTTAAAAAATAAGCACATACCAATCTTGTGTTCAGGTGTCCACCAACTTTTGGCGAAATAGTGTATGTCTAATATTGATTACTTATAGAATCTAATTGCTGTCATTTATTTAAATTTATTAAATTTTTTCACATATAATTAGATTTTTCTATTGTCTCACTATCAGTCCAACTAAATATCATTATGCATTTTTATGAAAATATCATATTTTAATATTTTTCTAGGTTTTTTTGTCGGTTGCATGCATTCTTTTCTCCTCTCCGCTCAGTGTGTAGCAGCAACAGCAAGCGAAAGTGTGTTTATTAGAATTTTTGTCAGGCGTGTGGAATAAAACTGTTTCTCGAGGCGGCAGTAATTAATAGAAGCAACTAAGTGACTTCGTTTTCTATAAAAACGTGAGCAGGAAGGAGAAAGACGACGCCGTTCCTCTACTTTGCATCAGTAAATGATTTGAGACGCATGAAACTGTTGTCAGAGTTACTGGGCTTCAGTTTCAGTGTAGATGTAGCAGTGCGATTATATATATATATATATATATATATATATATATATGTCTCATATACCGCAATGTCAGCACTTTTACTTCTAACTGTTAAAGATGCAGTAATTCAGCTAAAGCATTTAGAGTTTATTATTATTGTTGTTTTAATTTCCAAAGATATAAATTGGGTGTGTATATATATATATATATTTATAATTTATAAATATATAATGTGTGTGTTTTGGGTCAAATCATCATTCTCACTCCTCAACTCCATGTTTATCTTTTTTTATTTTTTTATTTCTTTGTTTTCACTTTCTTTGTATTTTTCCCCATTTTTATTTCCATCCTTTCTTCCTTACCCCGTTACCTTTCTTTCTTTCTTTCTTTCTTTTTTTCTTTCTTTCTTTCTTTCTTTCTTTCTTTCTTTCTTTCTTTCTTTCTTTCTTTCTTTCTTTCTTTCTTTCTTTCTTGTTTGAAAAAGGAGCAGCACAGGCACAGGATAGTGGAGTTGACAGCTGTCAGTAGAAGAAGGATCCAGATGTGAGTCAGAAAGACCAGATTGTTAAAGATGATAAATGAATAAAATGCTCTCTTCTGTTTTGGACTTTCTACACCTTTAACTCCGCATTTATTCATAATGTGACTGTTTCATTGTTGTAAAGCTTCAGACTGGAAATGACTTTTTGCTCGCTATGAAATGAACTCTGCGGAAAGATAAAAGAAGCTGGAAGGAAAAAAAAAACTCTGCTGAAATCACTTAAAAATGCATTAGGCTTAATTCCAAAATGTCCATGTGCAGATCTTTGGTGTGGAGAAGCAATATGCTTTTGAAGTGCTATCCAGGCAATATAGACTCCATGGAGAGCTGAGAGAAGAGCTTCATTTCCTCTAGGCGAGAGAGAGAGAGAGAGAGAGAGAGAGAGAGAGAGAGAGAGAGAGAGAGAGAGAGAGACTCAGACATGCAAGTCAAAAACGCCAGTCAACAAAAAAAATCCGTTGAAACGTAGATTTCGTCTGCTTCAGCCCAAGTGGAAACTTCGTAACCCTCTGTTTTCAGACTCTGGATGTTTTTTTCCGTGAATGTTTGGTGTGGAAGTGTGAAGGCAGCGGATGTCTGTTTTAACTTAAATCCGGAGAAAATGAACGTTCTGGTAATGATGATGCGCATAGTCTTTATTCTCAGAATAATAACACGACAGTCTCATATGAAGTAAAGACTCGACTGATACACATTAAATAAACACTACATGGATGAAAGTATGTGGACAAGCATAAGATTTTTTTAAAATTCATTTAATCATTTAATAACCTTCACTCTTCCAGGAAGATGTTCCGCTAGATTTTGTGGAGATTTTTGCTCAATCTGACAGTTAGTATCATAGTACATCAGGTACTGATGTAGCTGAGATGAATCGAGGAGGTTCCTGGGGTTCAGTCAGGTTTCACATTCATCCCAAAAGATGTTCAATAGGGTTGGAGCTCTAAAGTAGGAGATCTTCCACTCCAACCCATGGAAAGCAGATCTTCATAAAACTGGCTTTGTGCATTGTTATGCTGGAACAGGTTCGGGTTTTTATGGTACTGCATCAAAAGGCGTCTGATACATTTGTGTCTGCCTGCAAGTTTGTGAAAACAGTTTGGAGAAGAACCATGTGTCAGGTGTTCCAATACTTTGGAATCAATGATAATCACAATGTCAGGTGGTCCGGTTTCCACAAACATTTAGATGGATGGATGGATGGATGGATGGATGGATAGACAGATACCTTACAATCTATTTGAATGTATTATTTTAACCCTTTCAGCACCACCACATTCAGAAGGAAATTGCAGTCAACAAACATAAATGTCACCAGATTTATTGCTAATGAAAATGCAGCAGATGATTATGGCGAAAGTTTAGTCTACAGCTGTCAGATCTGAACTAAACACACAGAGAGAGAGAGAAAGAGAGAGAGAGAGAGAGAGAGAGAGAGAGAGAGAGAGAGAGAGAGAGAGAGAGAGATTGGATATCATATTATTCGAATATAAACCCTACACTACCTCCACGCTCAGAATGCCCCTGTATTCGGCAAGGTCAGTCTCACTTCCTGTCTGATGTAACCCCAGATTTATCACAGGTATTGCTAATTATGTTCCTCTTGTATCACTGGCAGAAATGTATGAGTTTGTGTATCAGCATGTAATTTTAGGCGAGCGTTCGAAAGCAGCGACGTGTGATTGACATTCAGTCTGCAAACTTCAGCTGATAGCATTCGAGATGGAAAGTCAATTTGCAGCATGTAGCGAGAGCTGAAGCAGGCGGGAGGTAAAGAAAACGGCACGAGGGAGTAAAAAAAATAATAAAGTCAATCATCTGGGCTCTCCATCAGCAGGAAAAAACTATATTATCTATAAAACCTAAAAAAGATTCAAAGGAAATAAAAAAATGGGAGAAAAATATTTGTTGGTCCTTTTCTTCTCCTTATTATTTATTTAATAAAAAATATGTATTTTATAGCAAAAAAAAAAAAAAAAAAATTTCAAATAATTAAATAATTAAAAAATTTTAATAATTTTTTCCTTTTTTTTTTAACCAAACATTTTTTTTTATATTAATTTGAGTTTCCATTACTAGCAAAAAAACTATTTTTACACGAATAAAATCTTTTCTTCTTTTTTATTTATTTATTTAAATCAAACCTTTTTTTATGTTAATTAGTATTTTTTTAATAGCAAAAAAATCTTTTATTACAAAAAACTAATCTAATTCTTTTCTTCCTCTTTTTTTATGAGTTTATCTAAATAAATCAATTTTCTTTACATTAATTAAAGTTTTTTTTTTACTAGCCAAAAACTTCGTATTAAAATAACTAAATAAATTCTTCTTATTATTGCTATAAATAAAAATTCCTTTTCTCTCTCTTTTTTTTTTTTTTTTTTTTTTACATTAATGCAATCTTCTTTTTAATGGCTGGTGAGACCGAGTTCCTTTCATTCGTCTTCTTTTTTTTTTTCTTCATGAAAAAAGGAGAGAGTATGGTGGACTGGTGTCTTATGGGCCACAATGCAGGTTTAAAATCTGACATGGTCTCCAGGGCTTTGAGGCGAGTGAGGGAAGAGTCTTTGATTAGTTCCCTCTCTTTTCTCCTCAATCCCCAGCCCGGGAGCCTTCTTTATCACTGCTGACATTCAAATCAGTGGCTGGAATACTGAAAAGCCGACCATGGCACCGGCTCCTCGTCCTACCGCTCAATCTCTCGCAGCCAGCCTTCTTCTGCCCGGCAGAGATTAGCTTTAAAATATAGACTCAGATAGCAGAGATTGGAGTTTGAAGTTGTTGTGACAAAAAGACTGTCTATTAATTCATTTCCACATTCATTCAGTCCTCAGGCAAATGGCCAGGGCATGGCTATTCTTTCCTCCTCTTTATTTCCTTTTGTACAGAGACCTAATGTTTAATGCATTAATGCGGCCCACGGCCCTTTTAAACGCTTTCGTCTGTGCACTCTGCTCACCTCACAGGAAGTCTCGCCGTCGACGGCTGCCGTAATTAAAAGCACTTCACGCGTACGCTTTTCTGAAAGAGAACAACGGCACTGCGGTGCCTCTTTTAGCATGCCATCACCTCATCCGAACCCAGGATGATCCTTCACCTCTTCTCAATCTCAGACGCTCTCCTATACATAACACCAGCATTTAATTCGCTATAGGAGCTCTTCTAATTTTCAAACCCACAGTTTCATACAGTGCATTTAGAAAGTATTCATGGCAGAGATGCTAGATCGAAGCCTCTCCTTGAGATTCCATGGAAGTCCGCTTGGAGTTTCCCAACAGGCACCTGAAGAAGATTCTGCAGTCTGTTGAATAAAAGAACTGTTTGACCTCAATTCTAAGCATTATCTTTGCGGGAAACCAGGCACCGCTCATCACCTGCACAAAACCATCCCAAAAGTCAATCATGGTGGTACCAGCATCATGCTTGGGAACGTGGTTTTAGCAGGGATTTGGTCGATGTTGTGGGAAAGCTGAATTTAGCAAAGTACAGAGATCTGCTCAATAAAAACCTGTTCCACAGCACTCAGGACTTCAGTCTGGGCCGATTGTTCATCTTGATTTGACAACACAAGAGGGGCTTAGTGATGACTTCTTAAGAGAATGGTTATAGAGTGGCCCGGCCAAAGTCCTGACCTCAACCCTATTGAACATCTCTGGAGATACTGCAAAGTGGCTGTCCACCAACGCTATCTATCCAACCTGCTCCAGCTTGAGATGATTTGCCCTGAGGAATGGCAGAAAATGTTTTAATCCAGGTGTGCAAAGCTTGTTGTGTCACCCTCAAAAAGACTTGAGGATGTATTTGTTGCCAAAGGTGCTTCAAAATATTGTTAATTTTAAACGAGTCTTTAATTTGACTCAGAAGAACGAGTCATCTCAAATAGTTAAAGAGTGATTTGTTGATTTTCTTCTGCATGAGCGAAGCATCACAAAATCTCCACAGGTTATGTTCAGGAAACAGAATAGATTCTTTTACCCTCTCGACTGAATCTGCTTATTGAAAATGTACATTTTAATATTATTTCCGATCAAAGGAACAAAATGTACTAAATGACTCAAAAAAAGATTCGTTCATTTCGAAGAAATGATCCGATCTTCCCATCAACTATTTCAACTAAAGGGTCTGAATACTTTCTATACAAAATGTCACTGTCATTATGGGTTACTAAGTGTAGTTTAACGAGAAAAACAATACATGACAACAATGTGAACGATTGTAGTATCAGGCTGCAACATAAAAACATTGAGAAAAGAGAAAAGGAAAAAGTAAAGAGGGTCTGAATACTTTCCGGATGCACTGTATGTAATTTTAATCTGTCCAACTGGGATTCACATTCTGGAACAACTCGGTCTCCAACCAGGGTCATGCTTCTGAAGTTCATCTGCTTTTAATGTATTCATCGACCACTGCTGAGTCGGGCCATAATATATCAACCCCCCCCCCCCCCCCCAAAAAAAAAAAAAAAAAAAACAAAAAAACATGCGATTTGAGACGTGACCTAGTCGTAATGAGTCGTTTTTCCTTTTTCATAATCCGTCATTTCGAGGAATCCTTGAGAGCTCCGACGTTTTGGCGCACCGCCTCAAATCACAGAACAAACACGGACAAACAAAGTGCTACACAGTTCCAGATGTTTTTCTTTTTCAAGAGAACGGGACTCATTGCTCGATGGAAATGAGAAGGTTTAGTAGTTTAGTTTAGCCTTTTTACCTTGAGTGTTGTTTAATTATTATTGGTGTATAAAGTTTAACAAATCGATCAGCCCTGCTTGATTTCACCATTCCGAATTCGATGAATTTCCCGCTTATTTTTAGCTGCTGGTGTTTTGAAGGCTTTGTAACTGTGGACAAAAATTGCCTTTCTTTGCGTCTCGCCCGAGTGATACTCGATCCAGAAAAAAAACTTGCTGATGGAATGTTAAGAGGATTTGTTTCGTCCCCTTTGGGTCGTTTGTAATTCCGATCTCGCATCTCATGCTATCAAAGAGAACGTCAGGCACGGCCATGTCGGAATTCAGGGAGCGGCTTTTGCCGTGACGTCTAGACGGCCGGGGAAGTCAAATACGATTTCACATGAAGGTATAGAAGCTGGGAGATGAGCGGTTTTTACTGTAATTGGAACCTACAAGTTTCTGAGGGATGGTGATTAAAGTCAGAATTGGGGAAAAGAAATCCTATTGAAAGACTGCCGCTCTGAATGAGATGCTTTCGAGGAGTGACCTGCCTGTTCTCATTAGAAGTTCAGTCATTAGTGAGGAGTGTTTTTCAGTTGCATCATTTTATGTAGAAGCAGCTCATTAGCTTAGATTGGGCAACGGCCTTGTAATCAGACCAACCAGGAATATTCACTCGGTATAGAACTCTTGCTTTTTCGCACCACTGCTGCTGGTGGGTGGTCTGATCGCGGTCAGGCTGAAAACGAAACAATTAACTGAGGAAGTTTAGTGTAAACTTTTCTGCAATCCTCAATAATGATTACGTTTGGCTATATTGTTTTTTTTTCTATTTATTATTCTTATTCTTATTATTATGTAGTAAAGCTTGTTCCCTATAAAGCATTATAGACATTGTTATTATTAATTATAAAAAAAGTGCTAAAAGGTTTTGTGATGATTAATAATCTTTAGAATAATCTGGAGATTTCTTACCATCACAGCTCCTAATTTAGTAATAAATGATCATCACCCTGCACAATTACATGGTTTATAGTAACATTTACACATCGATAAACTATTGACTTCACACCGGCTTATTATTAAAACCTGAAGCACTGAAACTCTTCTAGAAATAAATTTCACCAGATCAATGGGTATATTATTATCCACATGAATATTATTTATATTCATTATTAATGACTTATTATAATTGTTGTTACAGCATTCTTAGTCACGTAACATGTAACATACGCTACATACAGATTGTGTATAAGCAGTTACGCTAGAAACATACACATAAACACAATTCACTTAAACAGCTATTTATATATAAGTCTTGTAGGAGCTCATTAAATAGTTCTGTATGAATATAATTTAATACCGAAGTTCTTTATCCTCCTTTGCTTTCTGTATTCGTAAGGCAGACAACATGACTTGACATTTTACAGAGAAGACTGTAAAAGAAGTTGCTGAATTCTTTGTTTTGGAAGACTTCCCTTTATCAGAAACTCGAAAAGACAAGCGTCACCTCTCACTGTTACAAAAGAACAGTGTTTTGTTTTCATAATTCAGTGAAAAATACTAAGAGAAATATTGAACTGATTGCGATTCAAATTTGAATGATAGATCCGAAAATATGAAATGATAGCAACAAAAAGTTAATTCTTTAAATCCTCGTATTTATTTTGTAAATGTAACATTACAGAATGTTAACTTCTCCTTTCCTTTCTGTGTGTTTAATAATGAAATGGTGTAGACGTTATAATATCATTCAATATCAATAGCTACCTGTTCAGGTAAGTGTTTCTCCAACATGCGGAGTTCATTTAGATAAACATATCAAAAATTTTTATAGTAAACAAAAATATGTATAAACCTCATGAGTGTGTATTACAAAGGCGTTATAATGTAGTTCATTCATAGCTAAAGCCTATATCAAGCGTCAGCCATAGTGTTGGTCTAAAAACCAATATTATTAATCTAGCATGACTGTCGTGGTAAAAAAAAGGGACTTTGCTTACTAAATAGCGGTTGTTCTCTCGAGTTTATTTGTCTTTAATATGTTGTAATTGTTCCGATTTTTCAGGAAAACAGATGGGGGGTTTAATGTGGTGCTTTAATCCTAAGGAATAGATCCCACAGCCGACAGCTCGTTTTAGCTGTAATAGACGACTTGGAAGTGTTAGCTCATTTTAGCAGACGAAAAGAAAAGCGATTAAACAGCAATGTTTACAAGCGTTCTGCACACCGAATCTAGTGTTTCTGGAAACTGGGCAGGCTTTGTGAAAGTCTGTAAAGTTCGTCCAATACAATCAAGTACAATTACATTTTATTAGGGTTTAAACTTAATGTCCTATTAGATTCCCAAATGGCGGAACATAGCAGGTGCATTGGAAACAGCTTTGGAAAATATGCACGTGTTACGTGTTATGCAGGTCATATGGAACTCAGTGGCTCATTTCAGTCACATCATTCTGGAAAAAATGAAACGTGCCAAAGTGCTCTTGTCAAGGTATTATATTACCATATGTGGATCTTCTTCAAACTGTTGGCACAAAGGAGGCACACAATTACCAGCATGGCGATGCTCCTGTGCACAAATCCAGCTCCATGAACATCTGCTTCACATGGTTTGAAGCGGAAGATCTCCTGCATTGACCTCAACCCTATTGAACATCTTTGGGATAAATGTAAACGGTTACTCAAATCTCAGAAGTGTGGAGGTTATTAGAGCAAATGAAGACTACAAGTGGAATGGGATGTTCAAAAAGAAGCACATACCAAACTTATGGTCAGGTGTCCACAAAAGATCTTTATAGATCTTTGGCTTTGTGCACAGGGGCATTGTCATGCTAGAACAGGTTTGGGTCTCAGAGTTTAAGTGAAGGGAATGTGTTTTCTTTGCCCCAAAAAAAGCACATCTGGCTGGAAAAGCCAGGTGTCGCAATACTTTAGCCCAGACAATGTGCAAAAAAAATAAATAAAATAAAATAAAATAAAAAAAAAATATATATAAAAGGGGCGAAATTAATTTTTTTTTTATTCACAATGTCCTTCAGATATAAAAAAATAAACTCCAGCAAAAAATTATTTTTAATTACTAAACACCAAGCACCAAGAATCCGGCAATTAAAACCGTCCGTGTGGAAACATAGCAAAAGTCCAGTTTGGTGTCCTGATGATTTACTTTATTTAAAACACCATCATTACTTTAAAACATTTACACAAATATTTTGTGTTTAAGCATCAATATTTGTTATAAAAAAACTTAAAGTATAAATTGAGGGTACATTTAGAACAGATACAAATGCAATTGAAATGTAGTTAATCGTGTGTTATCTCATGAAAATCATGCGGTTAATCGTTATTAAATATTTTATTTATTGATTGACAGCCCTAATGTATATATATATATATATATATATATATATATATATATATATATATATATATATATATATATATACACACACACACACACACACACACACGCACGCACACGCACACACAGGGAACAGATTTTTCTGCATTGAGAAAGAACAGAAAGCAGCAACAACATCTTAGATGTGACACAGAGTCTCTGAAATGCTTCAGTTTCAGCAACAAGACAAAAAATATCACTTTCTGCTCCCTAGGAAAATCCCATCCGTGTAGCTCCTGTGTTTTATTTTTATTCCCGTGAGTCGCGTTATTGATTTAATGAACCTTCATTATTTATTTTAAATAAGAGTTACGTTCTCTCTCTCACTCTCTGCATCTTTGTGCTTTTGTTTCTCTTGTAGATTCAGTTGATTTTTCTCTTTGTTTTCTTGTCTGCGTTAATATAATGATCCAGTTTCCACACCCGATGAACATATTGCAGGTTCAACAGAGCCACCAGGCTGAGATTCTCTGTTCTTTAGGTGTCACAGCGTTATTTGTGTAGCAGGCAGGATAGAGTTTCAGGCTGAAGAGGTTTATATTCAGCTCCGGCTTTCTTTTTTACTGACTTTTCCTTCTACTGAATATTCATTTTCCTGCTTGTTATTTGGTTGTGGAATAGATAAAAAGCTTGAGGAACATTATATGCAAGAAATCTACATTTCTGGTGGGATATTTTCCTCATAGTCGGTGTGTCATTAAATCTCTAGTTGTTTGTAAAGGACATGAGTTCGTCTCTGTTTGTCTGAACAAGTCAGACCCATCAAAACATGGAATCCACAAGACTTCTCAAGGTTTGTTGTGTTATCAAAACATTAGCAGATCCTTAAGTCTTAATGTCCTAATAAAGTTGTTTGTCCAGCACGTCCTACAGAAGCTTGATCAAATTGAGATTTGGTGAATTTCGTTGCCAAGGGAACACCTTGAACTCTTTGTGATGTTCCTCAAACCATTCCTGGACTATTTTCGAGGTGTGGCAAGGAGCACCTCCTTTTCTCTTCTGAAAGAAGATTCGCTCTCGTCAAAATAACATCCACATGAATGGCAGGTCCCAATGTTTCCCAGCAGAACATTGCCCAGAGCATCCCACCACCGCCCACCTGCTTGCCCTCTTTTCATCGTGCATCCTGGAGCCATACCTTCTCCAGGGAAGTGACACATGATGTAAAAGCAGATGTGTTTGACCAGACCAGGCACCTTCTTCCATTACTGCCATGTGCCTGTTGTCAGTGCATTTTGTGGTGTGCAGGAGTCCGCATTAGAACACTGACTCTTTTGCAGCTACACAGCTCTCTCTTATCAAATACTGCATCAACCTTTTCTGCAATTTGCTCCACATTAGCTTTTCTGTCTGATCGGTTGAGAAAAACTGTTCTTCAGTTCTTCCCCATGTGCATCTGTGAACCTTGGGTGCCTCTGATTCAGTCACTAGTTCACCGGTCGCTTTTCCTTGTGCTTTTTTTGGTAGTAACTAACCACTGCATATCCAGAACATGCCACAATCTGTTGTTTTGAAGATGCTCCAAAATCTAAGCATCACTTTTTTGGCTCTTGTCAATGTTTCTCACATCCATGTTATCTTTGACAAATTACACTTTTTGTATTAAATTTATAAACGTAACATAAACACATTTTATGCAGACAATATGGTGGGTCAGTCCCACGACCCTTCATGATATCAGCTCTTAAATACTGAATCTTTAGGTTGATTCATTAATTGACAGCTGAGAGACCTTCCCACCCTCTGCAGATTATATTCCCGGTTGTTTTCCTAGTCAAACATCTCCAGGATTTAAACTTCCAATCTCTCAAAAACAGAGTGCAGGCTGAGACTACTGCGTATTCTGGGAATAGTATTTTCTCTGACTTGATTTATAAGTCAAAAAATAATGAGCATTGACACGAATCCTGCAATTGCACTTCTTTCAGCTCCAGTCGCTTTGCTTTGCTTTGCTCTCATTTAAAGTCTATTGAGCCTGTAACACCGTGCCCTGTTTTATTATTTCCTCATTCTTTCTCTCTTTAAAGTTATAGAACACGAAGTAATAATATCTCAGCTTTAGGGGTTTAATAGAAATGTTTTTTTGTTTTTTTTTGTATTTGCAACACCCCAGCTGAAGTGCATTCTTTGTTCATTCGAAACTCTTTAGTTGTAATCTCTCAGTTTTTCTTTTTTTTTTTTGCACTTGACATCTTGGTGTTCTTGTCACCTCGTTGCAGCTTTAATCTACCTCACTCTGAAAACACTTAAAGGCTCACGAAAATTGGCTAATCGCGAGAAAGCGTTCGAGAAAGTGCATGCTATAAGTCTGTAAACACGGTACTGATTAGCGGTGTGTGGAACTGATTTGGATCGCACAAAATAAAAAAAAGCAGACGCCCGCGGTTTGCCAAGGAAATGCTGAGAAGCCCTTAGAGTTTAAGCTGAAGAGGTGGTTATCTAATGGAAAGCTCTGGAGACAGTTTTGGAAGATTATTCCATTCCCAAAGCCTCTAGAAAAAAAATAATGTTTGCTCCTAACATCCAATGAACACACATTTTTTTGTAGTTGTGCTTGGAGACTATAAAGACTTAGACAGGGCTTTTATTTCCAGAACAATTGGCGAAATGATCTTCCAATCGAATGAGAAAAACTTTACGTGACTTATGTTATGTGAAAGATATTTTGTTGCTGGAGGTGTTAAGTGTCTAATCCCGAGTATATCCTGAACTCCAAACATGGACACCTTGTATTATACCACCGACTTCGATATCAGTGACCCGAATACTCACTGCACTCGAATGGACTCAATCCTCTGCACTCATAATACAATCCCCCTCACTACACAACACAACACAACACCACACAACACTAAGTATTTCTTCTGCTTTGACTTTTCACCAGACGTACACTTGAGGGTATACGTTTCCAAATGGCGTACAGAATTTGCTGAATGGTAATAAAAACATGGAGGTGGAAGCTCAGTGGTAGACTTCTGGTAGACATCTGATCAGAAGGTTGTGAAATCAAATCCCACCAACTCTTAGCTTGCCACTGCTGGGCCCTTGAGCAAGTGTCTTTTGACTTAAGAAACAGACGTCCTTTTTCTGTTGTGTCTGCAGGAAGTTACAGCTCTGCCTCTGCCATGTTAATCTGTATTCTATGTGACTCTCAGGGCACGCCTCGGCCTCCGTAGTGTTGTGATGCGTGATTTTCACGTAGCAGCATCGGTGCTGAAAAACGGTTTAGAGACGAGAAACCGTTCTACATATAAAATATCGGTCACGAATTATTCGTCACTTTCTAAATATGTATAAAGTTGAAACACAATTCGGTTTTTTCCCCTATTTGAATAATGTATTTGGATTATCGTGTGTAAAGCTGATTTCCTATAAGCTTTATTAATAGTCACTGATGCTACTTTAAAAGTGCTGTAGAGAATTTGTATGTTTCTGTCTCTCTATATGAGGTGTGTGAGATTTAAATTGGCAGCCTATTGAGTTTACTCTTTACACAAACTAGGAATAAAAACGAAAGAACGGCTTTTAGTCCCAATTGGCCTTGAGTCAAAATCCTTTTTTTTTTTTTTTTTATTCTAAAGCTCTACTGAAGGATGTGATGTCTTCAAGAGTGTGTACAAAGCCTAATCGGGCTTTCAGAACAAACATAAAAGCAACTTTGTTTCTTTTATGCGAATGGTTTATTTTTATGACAGCAAGACGCAGTATTCGTATTATTATTTGTTATTGTCTGTGCTTTTTGTGCCATGTCTGGCTTTTTGCGAAGCTAGCCGCTGTGGCTCGGTGTGATATTCCCGCTGTCTTTCCGCAGGTTTGGGCCAGCAACTTCCTGCCTAATGAACCCGCGCTGGCTGAACGCTGTCAGAAGGAATATAAACAAAAGCACGGAGAGCCCATGCTGCTTCAGTACGCTCGCATGGAGGCCCAGGCACAGGTATCACATCACACAGACGTGAATATTAATACAGTAATCCGATCACGTGTCTGCTCAGAGTCCAGGTGACCAGGTGACCCAATACTTTTGGCAATAATAATATAATATATATAATATAATAAAAAAAGGTAAAACTGTGGGAAAACGTACTTTTTTAATGTTATCAGGTGGTTTCTTTCAGCACTTATTGATGAATGTTATTAGCAGAAAACATACAGGTTTTGAGTTTGCATCAGCTCTTCAGATCCTAAACCGTTTTGAGTTTCGGGGATTATGATAAAGAGGAACATACTGCAAACGAGTGAGGAAAATATTAAGACTCACTTTTAGGAAAATACTCAGTAAGAGAGCCATAATGCATTATCTATTAATAGTTGCATTTAATATTGTGGGACACGCCTAAATTAGTTCCTGTTATAACAGATATTGGTGTTGGATTCCCCCATTCCTCATAATTACACACTCTGTTGCTCATGGTAGTTCTTACCCTCCAGGTGTTTGTATTGTTTTTTATATTTTATAATGACCCAGATGAGAATGTGTTCTCTTTTGGGTCTGGTTCCTCTCGAAGTTTCTTTCCTATACCATCTAAGGAAGTTTTCCTCTGCCACAGTCACCCATAATTCTTACATTCTATTAAGCCGCTTTGAGAAAATGTCCATTGTTTGAAAAATTGCTATAGAAATAAAGTTTTATTGAATTGAAACAAATTATTCTTTGGACATGTGCACTTTTGTTCCATCAATATTAAATACACTAAAACTTGTGCCTTCTTTTTTTCACATTTAATTCCCATTTACACTAATAATATCCTCCACTCTTCTGGGAAGATGATCCACTAGATTTCTGAGTGTGCTTGCTGGGATTTCTGTGAGATTCATTTATCCACATGGGAGCAGGATATCTAGAGCAGGAGATCTACCACATCTTTCAACCCATGGAAAGCAGATCTTCATGGAGCTGAGTTTGTGCACGTCGTCATGCTGGAACACGTTTGTGGAAATAGTTTAGGGAAGAATACTTTTTGTCTGTGCAGTGTAATATATAAAGCTAGTGTTTGATATCTAACATGTTTTTGTGAGTTGTAAAGATTTCAACTTATATTACAAAGCATTTAAACTGGAGACTCCTTCTAGAGCACGTTTTTGTAACTTGTTTTTCTGGAGTGTTTTCCAAACAAGTCCCTGCTGTTAGCGTTTACTAGCGAACAGCCCCGTAACTCAGTTTTTCGTAGCGGTCTACAAGGGATCAGGAGGCTTCAGCATGTGATGTCCCAGAGCTGGTAAACTCTTGATAATCTCACCTGGAGCTTAATCATCATAACGCACTTGTGTTTGGGCTGAGTGGCTGCAGGAACAGTGGGAATTGAAGCATGGGAATTAACAAAAAACATCCTGCAATTAGCATAATGGTGGAGAAATTTCTCACGGCTAAGTTAAATTGCTTGGAAAAGTAGTACAGAGCGAGGGGGTTAGACATACTTCATCTGGATGCAGAACGGCAGGTCGGATTATGAAGCATGTGTGCGCTACATAATGTGTGTGGAAGGACGGTGAAATTAGAGGTTTGTGTGGTGTTTGTAAAATGAGAATATTACAGCCTGAACACAACAGCGGGACATTCCGCGGTTAAGGAGGAGACGATGGTAGTAGTAGTTTTCCCGGTGTGCATTTTATCCACACGTCTGAATTTACCGGTGTGTGTTATCATCAGTGCCTTGTAACCAGTAACACTTCATTCACCTATTAATGACCCACGACACTTAGAAACAAATTTTGGGATGCAAACTAATGTTATGAACACAAGCTAGTTCCTGTTATCATGTTTATGACCAATCATCCGTCCATCAATTCATCCATCAATTCATCCATCTATTCATCCATCTATTCATCCATCCATCCATCCATCCATCCATCCATCCATCCATCCATACATACATACATACATGCATACATACATGCATTTATCCAGCCATATGTCCGTCCACCTATCTTTCCATACATTCATCCATCCATCCATCCATCCATCCATCCATCCATCCATCCATCCATCCATCTATCCATCCGTCCATCCATCCATCCATCCATCCATCCATCCATCCATTTATCCAGCCATTTGTCTGTCAACCTATCTTTCCATCCATCCATCCATCCATCCATCCATCCATCCATCCATCCATCCATCCATCCATCCATCCATCCATCATCCCTCCATCCTTCCATCCATTCAACCATCCATTTATCCAGCCATAATCCATCCATCCATCTATCCATCCATCCATCCATCCATTTATCCAGCCATATGTCCGTCCACCCTTTATCCAGCCATCCAGCCATATGTCCATCCATCCATCCATCCATCCATCCATCCATCCATCCATCCATCCATCCATCCATCCATCCATTTATCCAGCTGTATGTCCATCCATCCATCTATCCATCCATCCATCCATCCATCCATCCATCCATCCATCCATCCATTTATCCAGCTGTATGTCCATCCATCCATCCATCCATCCATCCATCCATCCATCCATTCATCCAGCCATATGTCCATCCACCCATCCATCCATCCATCCATCCATCCTTCCATCCATCCATCCATCCATCCATCCATCCGTCCATCCATTCATCCAGCCATATGTCCATCCATCCATCCATCCATCCATCCATCCATCCATCCATTTTTTTTATTCAACAAAATTCTTTTTTAAAAATGTTTGCCTTTAATGATGCAGCTCATTTTTTATTTCTTATGTGTGAACTAATATGCCATGGAATCGTTACAATATTAAAACTAATTCATTCATATATATTCATATGCTACAGGTGGAACTCCTTCAGCTTTAGATGCTGTTATACAAAACTGTTATCCACAGATTAATATGACTGTCTTTGAAAAACTAACCTACATTTTCTGGTTTAGAAAGATCACTGTTATCTGTGAATGAGGTTAAAAAGGTCTTTTGGCTTTAAGTAGGTCAGGTTTTTCTTTATGGCTGAAATGCAAAGCTTTGTTCACTCTTACAATTCTGTCTGAAAAACGCAGGTTTTTTTTTTACAGTGGGCATCTCTGTGCAGCTTTTTCACACTTTTTGACTTCCTCCAGTCACCATTCGGGAAGTTTCAGCCAGCTGTTAAAAAGCATTCGAACTGGAGACTTCTTTCAGTAAGCTGTCCATGTGAAGAGTCCTTTATACAGGTTCTCGATGTGAGCTATTATATTAAAAAAAATATTATATATTAAAATAGGCATGCTAGTCGTCATGGGCTGCTTAAAAAATTGCTAATGAAACTATGAAACACGCGAGCTTTGAGGATGGATTTGGACTGTATTTAATTTCAACAATCTGCTACAAAGGCTCAGGACCATCAATTGCATTTAATCACCATCACTTTGGAGTCTGGTTCCTCTCAAGGTTTCTTCTTGGTACCATTCCAGGGAGTTTCTTTCCTCACTTATTAGGGACAAACTTACAATTATAAGAAACAAACTTATACACTCTTAATTAATGTTTTTATCTCTGCAAAGAATTGAAAATGAACCAACACCATCTGACCAAACAGATTTGAGTTAGCTATCCAATAGCACTGTGTTTTGTAGAGCCTGTGCGATGATCTGACTCGGCTCAAATAAGTAGTAACGGAGCTTCGAGGACTGAGTGCATTATATCATGCTGTTCTGTAATATCGTTCTGATGAGGCCAAGACTGAGCAGATAATTAACCAACAACATGTCGGCTTGTTTAATCTAATTTACGTTGCTCCAGATCACTTCAGATCTGTAATTATAGCTTTCTCTCGCATGAATATTGAGTTTCATTGCCACATTTATGCTTCATTGATCATTTTTAAGGCTGTTTAAAATGTCAGTCAAGCATCACGTCTCTTCTTTATCTGTTATGGATTGAGGGTTTCCGTAGGGTCTGAAGAAGAACTACATTTTAGGCCGTGAAAAGTTTCAAAATTGCTGTTCCAGGTCTTAAATCATTTTAAACAGGTCTTAATCTTCCGATGTCAGTTTAACGCCACCTCTCATGCTCATTGAAGTGCTCATGTAGCACATGGCAATGCGTTTTTTTTGTTTGTCTGTTTGTTTCTGTGTTTGTTGTAGTTCTTTCTTTTCCTGCTTTATGGTTACATATTTCACCAACATGCAACAGCCAATCAGCTTTCTGTTTTTGCCGTGACACTCAAAATGTAAAAGTTTTGTGATTTTTACCTTCAAAAGATTTTATTTAGGGCTCGGTTAAGTCCAGTCGCTAACAACGGATTTGTGTGTGTTTCTGATGTCGTGATACAAGTCTTAAATTTCATTCTTAATAATCTTAAAAAGTCTTAAATTTGACTTAAATGTGAAACCCTGGGAAACCCTAGACTGCAGCGGTGATGTGTGTAAAAGCTTTAGTATCTTCGTTAAGAAAACTGGTGTCTTCATTTAAATGTTTAAGTTCTTAGATAAAAACTATTCAGGTTGTAGTAAAAGTACTACGAACTACACAAAGTCATTTATGTGATCCAATATTATCATTCTATACTTTGAATGACTGCGGTGTTATAAAATAAAATTACTGCCCTCATTCCGTCCTGCTATTATCATTAAATATTGACTCGGCTCTAAGAACCACTGCATTCCTTAATAAAACGCTGTCCAGGACACGACGGATGTGTTTAATTTTACTTTTATGTTTGCTTTAGTTTTTTCTTTTGTTTTTTTGTGTTGCTTTTTTTTCGGAGGAGGAGAAAAGGAGGAGAAGTGCAATTTGGCGCCGGTGGGATTGAGGAAAAACCGAGGCAACTCATCTTAATGGCTTCGCCCTCACCCAGGAGTTCCCATTATCACTGTGCTGCTAAGGCTAACTTGGGCTCCATGTAATCTCTCATGTGTGGGCAGCAGGGGTTCAAAAAAAAAACTGCTGACCAGCTGGAAGTTTTTCATTCATCTACGCCTTAGAAAAGTCTTTTCCTTTTTTCAGTGCCTGTAATAATAATACGATTATGTAATGTACCTTATCTACACATTGGACTGTGACTGAGGGAAGTAGTAGCTCTGTGGTTAAGACGTTGGATGACTGATTGAAAGGTTGTGGGGTCAAATCCCAGCTCCACCGAGCTGCCACTGCTGGGCCCTTGAGAAAGGCCCCTAACCCTCAACTCAATAAGGACGTCTGCCAAATGTAACAAATGTAAATGACCAATCAAATCAACTTGAACGCTATAAAATTATAATTGCTGCTTCAACTAAATAATTATTTATGAGGTGAAAAAGTATCTTGGTTCCAGAAGTATTATCTATATTTCCACACTATCACCTTCAAATCAGTCCCCTTGCACAGCAATACAGAGCTCCCAGCGTTCTTCTGGAACGTGTCCTGGAAGTCTTCTTTTTAAAGCTCCTTGATCTCCGCAACGGTGCAACCTTTGAGCCTTATCTTCTGAAAGAGTCCGCAGGAGTCAAATCCGGGTGGGTGCAGAAGCGAGATTGTGTGGATCGTTCTCTGAAGATCATCATGCACAAGTTTCCATTTCGAGCTTGTCAAAGGTCTTCCTGATTTCTCGTTGTCTTCCAACGATGTTTTTCCGCTCTTGAAGCGTGCTCCTGAAACTGCTGCAGTGTCGCCGTATGTCTAACATATGTCCTGTCAAACGTCTCTGTGGAAGATTTGCCCAGTTTCATGCAGAATTTCACGTTTGCTTTTTGTTCTAAGTTGCTGAAATCATAAACGTGTGAACGCACGTGGGTCAGAACCGCACAAGTTACACCATCAGTCTACAAACATTTTAAAACCACCTCGTGTAACAGCAGATGGAGAGTAAATATTATCCAAAAAAAAAGCAAATACCAATATTTTAGTTAGATGTTTGCAATCTTTTGTCAATATATTGATAAAGACCTTTAGTTGTGTGGTTAAACTTGGAATATTGGATTTTTTCTTATTGGATGAAGAGACTTACTGTGTCTCTCATCAGTTGTGAGATCCACTGTATCAAACCAGAATTTCAGTCAGAGCGGATGTTTATATTGAGAACCTATAAGATGTTAATCACATTTTAAACTATAATTTGACTTGCAGTCTAAAAGAAAATCTTTTCGTATCCAAGATCACTCAGTTTACACCAGTGCATTCCTTAAAAATGGTTTTGGATTTTTTTTAAACACGCCCGTCTGCTGATCTCCCCATGCGATGGATGCGGTCCATTCTCTCGTGGTGAGTGTGGCTTATATCCCTGCTTGCTTACTAGCAGCTCTTTCACACTCTTGCCTGGCCATGGCCTTTTTTTTTTCCTTCCCTCACCGCAATCTGGACTGTTTTGGCCCGAGCTTGTGCTTTTTTCCATGGCAAGATTATTGGCCTGCCATCGCCAGCCATCTGCGCACCTGCAGAGAGAGATTTTGGACCTGCTTTCCCTCTGACCTCTGGGGGAAATTTCCTCTGGGTCCATTTGTTAAAGTTTTAAATCACATTTTTTTGAAAGTTAGGTACTAATTAAGTGTATTGGATTCTGAAAAAATCCAAATTTGATTGCTTCTGGTCTCATCATAAAGTTATGTTTGTTGTTGCGAGCGATGCTAGTTACATTTGGCTAACTGACAACTTTAAAATGAGAAGAAGAAGAAAAGTCGTCTCTCTTCTTTCAGGCAAGCTTGGATTGAGGTATTTTTTTTTTGTGCTACATCTCTGTTGCGAACCGACGACCAGCTCACAAACCGTTTTTGACAGGGCATGGGGAGTGGTGAAGGCTGAAAGGCACGGTCATGCTGTGCTTCACCGTGGCTCATTGTGCCTCCTTCACACGGGAAACACAGCCATCTTTCATTCCTCTTGAAAGCAGAACGGCCGAAAATCACAGGATGGCTCCGGTTTCGCTCCTCCACACACATACCCCCTCCTAGGATCTTTTTTCCCCCATTAGCATTTTTTCACATTTCTGATAATAAACTCAATGAAACAGTGCCCCAGGATTTTGAGAATGTTCCAGGTTAAATGTCCAGAAATGGACAAATAATCACCAGATGTCTTAATTTAAGAAATAAAACTATATAATTTGCGTTGCAGTTTCACTGATCATTGTGGGTCTGATTGAAATTTTTTCCCTGTGAAATTAAATTCTCAATCTTTTCTTGCGGTGTTTGTTCAGGTCAGTAAACAACACGCTTTGTGGCTTTTACACGGTGATATTAAAATGTTTTGAGACTATTTTGTAACATACCAACAGATGGCAGCACAAGGCTGCACGCACAGTCACAGGAAGCACTGACCTTCATAAGTCATTGCGCCGAAAGGACATTGTTTTTTTTGTACATCGGGAGCTGTGCAACTGGTGCTATTCTGACCACAATTTCATCAATGACAGCGACGGGATCTACAATTGACGTGCTAAACAATTGATGCTCAACAACAACTATGCACCCTGTCACCGAGCTCTCCTCACACGTGAGTTTTTCGCCGGTAACAACATGATCTTACTTTCTTACCCACCCTACTCCCCAGATTCGGCCCCTGCAGACTTTGCCCTCTTCCCGAATATGTAGATGCAGCTCAAAGGTTGCCATTTTGACACCGTTATGGCGATCCGGCACGTACTGCAAAAGATGCTCGACACGCTTCGAAAAAGAAGACTTCCAGGACACGTTCCAGAAGAACACTGGGGGTGCTATATTACTGTGCAAGGGGACTGATTTGTAGGTGATAGTGTGGAAATAAAGTACTATCTTGTAAACAGAGCGAGTCTCCAAACATGCATATGAACTGATAGCGTAATAATGTAGTATATTAATCTACCACAGGTTATGATATCTACTGTATTTGTCTTCTTGTATCGTATGGTGTAGGATAAAGTTGCCGTGAGCGAAGTATTCAGAGGAACAGCAGCAGTACGGATGTGGAGTTAGGATGCTTGGAAAATGTGGCCCTCAGGATTGAAGCCAATTTTCTTCAATGAGTGAATCTGAAGTAGGCCCAAAAGTGTGTTTGTGGGTTTTTTTTATTGCAGTTTTAAGCAGTACTTTAGAATGATTCAACCACCCAATCATTTCCCACCATGCCTCTAAAATAGGAGTGATTATCACTGAGAAGATAAACGCATTTCAAAACATTTCCCCACTGACTGGTCGTTTATTTCGAACGAATCTTTTATTTGACTTGGGACGAATGGATTGTCTCGGAGAGCGAGTCCTGGATCTTGTGTTGGCCACCCTTGTGCAGCGTCCTGAAATCTGGGATAGTCTTCTGGCCTTTTTTATTCTTTTATTACGAGTCGTAACAAACGCATATATTCTGTTTTAGATGCAGTATTGGGACACCTGACTTTTCTAAGCCAGACGTGGTTTTTCCCCAAACTGTTGATACACAATCGTATGGGACGTTTTTGGATGCTGTAGCATGAAATTTTCCCTTTACTTAAACTAGGAGACCCAAACTTGTTCCAGCATGACAATACTCCTGTGCACAAAGCCTGCTCTATGAACATCTGCTTTACATGGGTTGGAGTGGAAGATTATTATATATTTACATTTATAGCATTTGGTAGACAGTCCAGAGAGTCAAGAGCAAATCTGAGCAGAGCAGTTGAGTGTTAAGGGCCTTGCTCAAGTTTGCTGGTGCTGGGATTTTAAGCTTGTGATCCAAAGCCTTAACGACTGAGCCACCACTTCCCATTTAAAAATCGCTTGAGTGGCCTGCTACAGAGCTCTGATCTTAACCATACTGAACACCTTTGGGATTATGGTAAATGCTGACTGCACCCCAGGCCTCCTCACCTTCTCACCTACATCAGTACCTGACTTTACTAACACCCTTGTGGCTGAATGAATCTCCACAAATCTCCACAGAATCTAGTAAAACATCTTTCCAGAAGAGTGGAGGTTATTATAACAACAAATGGGGACTAACTTCCACAAATTGATTCTCCCCAATCTGATTAATGTTCAAGTAAAATGGCATATATGGATGAGCGAGTTTGAAAAATGGCCATTCCAAGGCAAAAACAGAGCTACAAGCTTGATTGTAGAACCTCCAGCCCTCCAAATGTGAAGTAATATTCCTGCCTTATGCTTAGTATTCCTGGGATTTGAGAAAAACAACAAAAAAATGTTTTAATGGATTATCTGACCTCGCAATGGTTACAGCATCCTCCAGACTTTACTCACAGTGAAATGCTTATTATAAAATGCTAATCGGATGTACGCTGCAATTGCATTTCCTGTGTGTGTGTGTGTGTGTGTGTGCGTGTGCGTGTGCGTGCGTGTGCGTGTGTGTGTGTGTGTGTGTGTGTGTGTGTGTGGGTGTGCGTGCAAGTAATATAAATTTAACTGCAAAACATATATTTACAATTGCACTTGGCTTCCATTAAATTAAAATGCAAATGCAAAAGTCCATCCGTCATTTAATTTCCAGCGTCAGTCTGCCTTAAAAAAAAGACCAGTTCTTACATTCGCACTTGTGCTTTCTCGATGCACGTGCCATCCCATTTGCGTTTTTGCAGCCAGAAAGGTGCGTCCATCAATCAAACGCTGTGGGTGGGTTTTTTGTTTTTACTTAGTTTTCAATCAAAAATGTCAATCAAATCAAAGCTAAATAATCGATATCTCTTTTAATGATCGTGATCATATCATAGGCTTTAAATACGAGGTGGTATCAAAAAGTGAGTTTACCACGTCTGCGATTTCATCACGGAAACGCAAGTTAGAACGGAGAGCAAACGTGAAATTCTGCGTGAAACTGAGCAAATCTGCCACAGAGACATTTGACGTGACGTACGTCTGACATGCGGCGTTCGAGCCGTTCGAGGTGTTTCGAACGCCACAGGCGCTTCAAGAGTAAAAGAACATCGCTGGAAGATGAAGAGAGATCAGGAAGACAAGCTCAACCCCCGAAAAAGTTGAAACCGCTTGAAAACGATCCGCATGATCTCACGTTTGCACCCGTCCTTCTCACCAGATTTGGTTCCTTTGGACTTCGCCCTCTTCCCAAACATGAAGATCCAGCTCAAAGGTTGCCGCTTTGACATTGCGGAGATCCGGCAGCAAACACACTGCCAAATCAAGGCTTCCAGGACACATTCCAGAAGAACGCGGGGAGCTCTGTATTGCTGTGCAAGGAGACTATTTTGAAGGAGATTGTGTGGAAACGTAGATAAACAAAGTACTTTCTTGTAAGGTGCACGTTTCAGCTCTCTTTTACTTGCTGGGATTTGAATTAGCACAGTATTGCACTTGTGAATATCCTAGCAGTGTGTGTGGAGGAAAGAGTCATGGGAAGGACGGCTGTAATGACTGCTGCAGGGGTGACTCTGCAGGTTAATGAGCATTTTAATGCCACCGATAGAAGACATAACCCTCTGCTTTAATCTGAGGAGACGAGGCCATTCTACCTCTCATTTTCCTCCATGTAGGAAGCTTTGAAGAAATCTGTAGAGTTTCACCTTCTGTATAGACTTGCAACACATGCACAGGGCTTGGGAGGCAATACTGGAATGGAGAAAAGTATTTTATGGCACAACTAAGTAATTCATTAAGGGAAAATCCTTGTAGGTTCTTTATTGCGGCTATTCTGTCACACACTTTGTCTTTATTGTGTTTGGAGTACGGCGGCAAGTGACAGCTTAATGTGAAGTATCTCCATCTGCACGAGTTAAGGGAGAGAAAGGAAGAAACACTCTTTCTTTTGCTGAGCGACTGAGATGCATACTAAAGAAGAGTTCAAGGTCAAAAGCGCTATTTATGTGCAGGCGTGTTGTTTCAGAGTCTACCATTACTGCTGACAATCTGTGCTTCAGCAGTGGGTCTGTATGAGGCATAGCTAATTAACAGAATTCATTCACTAATAATGTGAACAATAAGCATAGAAATTTATTAAACCCAGGGTGTGGGGGTTTAGTTTGAGGGTTGAATAGAGGGTTGGCGGATTGGTTGGAGGATTGGTTGGGGGAGTGTTGGGGAATTGGTGTGAGGGTTGAAGGAGTGTTGGGGGAAGGGTTGGGGGATGGGTGTAAGGGTTGGAGGCATGTTGGGGAAGTGTTGGGGGATGGGTGTGAGGGTGGGGGGTGTTGGGTGATTGGTGTGAGTGTTGGGGGAGTGTTAAGGGTTGAGGAGTGTTGGGGGATTGGTGTGAGGGTGGGGAAAGTGTTGGGTGATTGGTGTGAGTGTTAGGGGGTGTGTTGGGGGATTAGTGTGAGGGTTGAGGGAGTGTTGTGGGATTGGTGTGAGGTTGGGGGAGTGTTGGAGGATTGGTGTAAGTGTTTGGGGGGGTGTTAGAGGATTGGTATGAGTGTTGGGGGGCATGTTGTGGGATTGGTGTGAGGGTTGAGGGATTGGTGTGAGGTTTGGGTGGAGTGTTTGGGGATTGGTGTGAGGGTGGGGGAGTGTTGGGGGATTGGTTTCAGGTTGGGGGAGTTTTGGGGGATTGGATTGAGGTTGGGGGAGTGTTGAGGAATTGGTTTGAGGTTTGAGGTTGGGGAAGTGTTGGGGTATTGGTTTAGGATTTGAGGTTAGGGGAGGGTTGAGGAATTGGTTTGAGGTTTGAGGTTGGGGAAGTGTTGGGGAATTGGTTTAAGATTTAAGGTTAGGGGAGTGTTGAGGAATTGGTTTGAGGTTTGAGGTTGGGGAAGTGTTGGGGAATTGGTTTGAGGTTGGGGGAGTGTCGGGGGATTGGTTTGAGGTTGGGGAAGTCTTAGTGGTATTGGTTTGAGGGGGGATTACAATTTTAATTGTATTAAATATACATGTTTTGATTTCTGCAGAGCGTGTAATAAAAGTAGAATTGGACACGTGTGTATATTGGCTGTGGAGATTTGCTCAATCACTCTCAAGATTGCTTGATGGTTACGATGTTGGTCTTCTGATTGGAAGGTCATGAGTTCAAATACCAGCAACACCAAGCTGCCACCGCTGGGCCCTTGCCCTTGAGCAAGGCCCTTGTTGTATATTTGAGATGGTATTTTCAAGGATTAAGGGCGTGGCTCACAGGCTTTGTAGGAGCTTGATGGTGCTGGAAACCTTCTGCTTAGTATGAACAATCTCACCTGCCTACCATCACTGAGCATAGGACTTATCTTTAAGATCTCTTTTTCCATATCACATTCTCTCCATCTGCAATATGTACCACCAATGCACGTGAATGAATCTGGCATGGGGGCTTCTCTGCAGGAAAAAAGCCATTTAATGTGGAATAGATGAGCTGTGCTGCCACATAATAGTTAATGATCTATTTTAAGGTGTGCAATCAATTTGTGAAGGTCTTCAAAGTCATTAAAGGGAATTTGAGCATAATTTAAATTAATGCTATTTTTCCCTCTCTTTCAGTGGCCTTCGTCTTTTTTTCTTCTCCTGGAGTCTTCTAGATGCCACCCGAAAGTATTCATTACATACCGTTTCGCTTTCTAATGAATCATTTATAACCAGTTACTTCTGTCTTTCATGTGAAAAAAAGAGCAGAGCAAAAAAAAAAAAAAAAACAGATCCGCCGCTATTTACTTTAGTTACTTGCGCAATTACGATGTTCGAGATGTTCGCAGCTTCATCCTAACGTGTCCGAGTGCTCTATGAGAGCCGTGCTCGATGAGGATGACGCTTTTTAAGGCCTAATCAGATTGGTTATGATCCATTAGTGAGATAGAGTCGAGTTCTCCATGTGTTTCCTAAAGACGTCTGTAGAATATTAACTCAGTGAGGTAATAGAACGCAGCGGGAGTTCTCCGCCAAAAGCTCGTTAACAAAGCTATTTTATTTTCCTCTTTGTAAGAGATCCCAACCCCTCCCAAAACACACACACACACACACACACACACACACACACACACACACACACAAGGTGTTGTGATAATTATAACACAGTGTTTTATTGCAATTACGACATGGTGTTCATGTGGAGAAGAACAGGTGCTTAAAATAACAGCCTTGTACAATGATCACGAACGAGGACCAAACAAGTCCATCCTGCTGGAGCAAATAATAAAAACAAGAGAAATGTGTCTGAGACTTATTGAAATTCAGACCCAGGCTTTTATTTAGAACGAATTCTTGACACAAGTGTTGATAAAATATCAGGGCTTCGTCCTCTCACAATAATTTCAGGGAAAAATTTCAATTTCTCAACACGACCTTCAGGAAGGAAATGTACACTGTATAGCCTCATTACGACGTAACCTCGGTCTGGATGCCATGATTGCTGACGCCACTTGAACTGTCTGGCTGGGATGTGGGTGCGCTCAGGGATCTGAAACGTTCTAAATATTCATTTAACCTTTCTGGCCTTTTTTAAAGTTACAGAATTTCAGAATTATTGGCACCCTTGAGAAAGAGGAAGAAAACTGTACTTCATATTAACAATGAGAAACATATTTACTATTAATCTCATTCTGGAATGTCTAACAAGCTCAGAGAACTTGGAGAAAAATCTTGGACCACTTCTTCCACCACCACTAAAGGCAGAATATCTCAAGCTGCTTTGGTTTATTTATATAAACACCATCTTGGTGGAAAAACATAGTGTTGTGTTTGTCCTTCAACCATTTGTGTGTTGATTTCGATGGTTGTTTGTGTTCATTATCTGGTCAAATTTATTCACCTGTGGCCGAGTCATAACCTCTTGCCACAGCCAAACAATGTTTGGTGCTGAAAAATGCAGAATTCATGATGCCATCAGATTTAACGAAATCCCATGACCACCAGGTGCAAAAAAACATTGACAAAGGATGATCAATCATGCGCTATATTTGTTTTTTGGTCTTTTTTGTTTACATGTCAGGAGTGTTTGAGTTTAGTCAAGAATAGTTTCATCTCGAAGGCAATCTACCTCATGAACAGTGAAATACTTCTTCTTCTTCTTTCATTAGGGGTGCCCCAGAGGATCCTCCTCCTTCACCTTTTTCTTTACCTCTATCCTCAGCATTCTTCTACTGATTTACCCCTGCTTTGAACATGACCAAACCATCTCAATCGCATCTCTCTCACCGTGTCTCCAAAACGTCCATCTGAGCTGTGCCTCTACTAAACAAATTTCTAATCCTCTCAATCATCGTCGCTCCCAATGAAAACCACAGCATCTTCAACTTGGTTCCGCCTTCTGTCTTTTTGTCAATTTCTGTGCAATACCACGTCTGGAAGGTTGAAGGAACGTGGCACAGGGTTACTGATTGAAAGGTTGTGGGTTCGAGGCTTGTAACCCTCTGTCACTGAAACACCTTGTAAGTGTGAACATACTTGCCCATTCCGTCTAAGGTGCCTTGTTGAGTGTATAAAAGTTAATGTAGAAATGAACTGGTAACATATGAACAAACAGGTGCACTTGAACACGTTATTCCCCGAGTTGTCGTAGGACGTCTGGAATTTGAAAAGAACCTTTTTCAAAGCATTTCAGTACATGGGTGATGATGTGTCTTTGATTAGGGCCTGTTTTCTCGTTCCATAACGAATGTAGAACATTAAGAGCCTGCAGCACTGCTGAGGAACACGATAAACGCTCTCAGTGCTCTACAAAAACACAATAATAATAATAAAACATTGAAACGGCCGGACTGTCAAACATGGCGGAAAGTTGATCTCTGCCACTTGTGTAAACGAGACACCTAATGGTTTGGATGAAAATCCTGTGAGAAGTTACAGTCTGCATCTGCGCCTGGCATGAGAATAAAGCCGGCTCTTTTTATAGCGGCGTGATGAGTTAATCATATGCTCTCACGTGTCCACTTCCAGTGCTCCTCATGGCTCTGTCTGAAAAGGGCACCTGGGACATGTCTTGTGATGATAATGACAGCATCGGCTCAGCCTTCTGCTTTTATTTTTGCTTCTTCTTTTTTAGCTCATCCCTCTTTTCCATACCAGATCATGGAGGATGGGAGGAAAATGAAGAAATAAGGTCATGTGTGAATGTGAATGTCATTTCTAAGAGGAGGCGGAAGTTCGATTCGAGTGAGCTCCTCGTGCTGAGCCTCTAATAAGAAGAAGAGGCCTCTGGTGCGACTTTGTCAGCTGGGCTAATCGCAGATGACTGTGACTCGGTGTTATGAGGACGACCGGCTCGGTAAACGGCGGACTTCGAAGAGAGGAGGCGTACGGGCCGATTTGCTCTTCTGCTTTCACGCTGTGACTGTAAAGGAGGGTCTGATTGCACAAAATCCCCGATAATGTCTGGGTGTGTGGAGGGAGGGAGTGTGTGCACCAGTGCAGTGTTTGATTTTACGGTGGAAAATAACCTCAAGGCAATTCTCCTTTTGGCACCTTTTCAGATTGTACCTGTCACAATGCTTTATTTTCCTTTCTCTGGAAAGGGTGGTCTATGGATGAATTTTAGCAGATTTTTGTATTTATTTAATAGTTTTTTTCTTTTTTACGGCCATCGCAAAGGATTTTTGAGGGTTTCCATAAGGGCAATGAGGCTTCAAGTTCTTCTATTTGCATTTGCAAGGAACCGGTATTAGTTATGACGACCGGATGCCTTGCGTGATGGATTCTGAAGTTACTTAGGCATAAAGGATTCATTTAAACTCTAAGGTTTATTTCCATGTCATCAAATGTGGACTCTTTTTTTTTCGGCTTTCTCTGAGTTTCTGCGTTTTTTTTTTGTTTTTTTTATACAAGAAAAAGTACATTACTAATGGAACAGCTTATTTTTTTAATAGATTGGTCTTAGTCTTACCTTGAGAAGAAAAAAGAGACCACATTTTCTTTTCCAGCATTTTTGAACGAGGCTATAATCCAAACGCATTACATACAGCCACTGAGAAACCGGGAGATGATTTTATTCAGGCATTTTTTCCTCCGTGAAAAAATATAATTCCTTCATGGGTCTGTTTCTTTTCATTATTTTTTTTTGTTTTTGTTTTTTATGAGATGTCATCGGAGCTACAAGTAATAGTGCTCTAACTTTTAAACTTTTTTACAATTACTGATGGCAGTTTCGCTGTTTGGCTATAGCTCCCATGACAAACTCATATAAAATTATTACTGCATTTTTTTCTTACGGTTTCCCTGAGGATTTGAATTTAACGCAGATTGTGTGTTTTCGTGCGAAATCTACAGGAGAGAAAACACAAAAGTATAAACAGTTTATAAAAACCCTAATAACCGCTTTGGACTGCTTTGGTTGACCTTTCCTCAAGATGTGCAGCTTCTCTTGGAAAGTCTGGGTGTAAACTTCCTTGTGAGTGTATCTGCGACCGAAACGATTTCTTCTGGAATGGAAAAACATCTATTAACTCCACATAAATATATTTAAACAGACGCGCTCTCTGACCGTCCAATCAGAGGACGTGGAAATGCAGACATCATCGAATGGCCTTCCAGTGGGGCTCGAAATAAGAATGTCGCAGTCTGATTGGTTACAGCAGCAGCTTCATGTAAGACGGATTTGAAGCTACCAAGAGCCCACGCTGTTTATTTCTGAGGGCCTTATGGCATAATTTTATGTGACGGCTGAAATGTGATTGGATAGAAACTCGGTTCAAGCTTAAGTCTGGTTGTTTCAGAGTTCTGAATATATTTTTGAGCCACTGAGAGCCAATGTTTCATTATTTTTAATCAGCATCCACCCCACGAGCTCTTTCTCCAGCACTTTAACGTTAAAAACATAATGATGACCTAGTCTTTTGGTCCGAGGACTGAATAACGTTGTGTGCTGAGCCTCCATACTTTGGAGACACAACGCCTTACTATGAGATGTTCCAAGCAATGTTTGATTTTTACTAAGCTCAAACACACCTGGAAGGAATAATTAGAAGGAAAGAAGGTCAACTTCAACTGAATCGAGCACTGGAGATAAAAATATTTAAGAAACTGGGACTTCTAGCCATTTGTGGGAAGAACTGCATTTCTGAGCACTGCTGTATTTTCATGTTAAAAAAAAATCATGTTCTGAAGTTGGAGTTACTAAGAAATGTTAAGCTTAATTGCTTTTAGAGAGTCACACACTACCACAAATATTGACCATGTGAGTGAAAAGCTGGCAAAATTCGCTCCCTCATTGTTCCACAGTTATTGAATGGCCACTTGCCAGTTTCTGACTGAAAGACGCAAACACAATCGTGCTGCTCTCTATATTTGTTTGTTTCCTCTGGTTTCAATCAGCACAGCCCATGTGTTCATTAGTGGAAAATGTGTGCATATGCATGCGTGTGAGCAGATCGAAATACTGCCATTGGTTTTTGGGGCAAACCTCAACATCAACACCAAGAGGCAATTGAAACCCACCAGGCTGTTTACTGGCAAACATGTGCCAAGTTGGAGTAAATATCCCTTTTCATGTTAACCAGGTGTTTCTCTCTTTCACTTGCAAATCAGATCCTGCAGGGTTGCACATGCCAGGTGTGAATGCACCTCTGGAAGCTTTAAGATGGGACGGGGCATCGAAACAAGGGTCCAGCAAAAAGTCAACAGAGCAGGATGTTTTTTTTCCTCCTGTGGATATTCAGATATTAGACTTACTGTGGTCTTCATTTGAATGACAATACATTCATATTTGTTCAGTTTATTTAATAAAAAAGTCATTTGTGGTGCCAACATCTGGCAACAGCAAGGTACTGAACAGCACGAGTCCAACAGATGTGCAAAAAGCGATCAACACTGGTTGGTATTCTATCAAAAAAAGATGACAGATTCTACAGAAAGTCATCTTTTCGAAGTGTGTCATGCACCTTCTAACATGCGATTTGCGCCAGATCTCCGTGACGGTGTCAAAACGGCGACGTTTGAGCCGGATCTTCATCTCTGGGAAGAAGGCGAAGTCCGCAGGAGCCAAATCTGGCGATTAGGGTGGGTGCAGAAGTGAGATCATGTTGTTTCCGGTGAGAAACTCACGTATGAGGTGAGTTGTGCGTGCAGCCTGTCACTGTGCGTGCAGCCTTGTGCTGCCATCTATTGGTGTGTTGCGAAACTAGTCTCGAAACCTGATTGATACCACCTCATTTTTTAATTGAACCTTCTTGGAAAACTCGCTATACTTCTAGTGAAAGCAACCAGAGGTGGTGGAATCGATCAGACCTCCTATTTGAAAGAATTCAGTAGTAGATTGTTTGTAGGAGAGGGTGATATTGGTTAGAATACAGGATGGGGGTTTGGGGTTGGTCAGACTTTCGGTATTCGGTATTGGGCTTGATCAGATATTTTGTAGGCATGACCAGAATCGGTCAGACTTTCTATGGGAGACGGTGAGATCAGTTGGAAATCGACTGGAAGGGATGGTATAGGTCAGACTTTATGTGAGAGGTGTGGGGATTAACCAGACTTTTTATTGGAGAAGATGGGATTGGTCAATGATTTCTGAACAATTCTATAGAGGTAACGATTCTATTTGGTCAGACTCCGGTGGAAGCGATTGTAAATAGTTAGATTGAAAGGAGCGAGTCAGGATTAATTTGACTTTTAATTTGAGGTGGAAGTGAGCTGGATTAACAAGACTTGCATTGGAAGAAGTTCATTGGATTGGCTAACGATTGGCTATACGATGCCGTATTCGTCTTAACTGGAAACTCGGAATTGCCTTACTTTATTGTGTTCAGTCTACAAATTAATTTAAAAAAGGCTATTTTCATGACCTAGAAACAAGCTAGCCAGCTTACGAGGTGGTCTCAAAATCAAAAAGTTTTGAAGCTAGCGGTGCTAACCGGTGCTATTCTGATAATCTCAGTTAGAACAAAGAGCAAATGTTAAATCCTGGGGAAAACCCGGCAAATCTTCCACAGAGACGTTTGACACGACATACGTTTGACATACGGCGCGAAAGAACGTTGACGAAGACGAGGAGAAATCAAGAAGACCTTCCACGAGCTCGACCCCCCGAAAATGTCAGCAAACCTTCGCCGACTCGTGCGTGATGATCGTCAGGGAACAATCCATACGATCTTACTTCCGCATCCACACTAATCACTAGATTCTGCTCCTGCAAATATGAAGATCCAGCTCTAAGGTCACTGTTCCAGAAACGTCCAGGACACATTCCTGGAGTGCTGTGCAACAGAATTATTTAGAAGGTGATTGTGTTTAAACAGAGATAAAATTATGTGCTTTTTTCATAAACAGAGCTCGCTGTGAAACTTTTTTGATACAACCTTGTATGTTAGTGATATTAGTGTTAACTTTAATGTTCATGATGTGTTTACTTTCTCGCACTACACTCGCATTAAGACTCACATCTTGAGCTGTAAGTGCTTGCTCACACCCTGACTCCATGCTTTCTTCATCTCCTGTAAACTGCCTATCAACGATTGAAACGATTTCTGATATGAGCTCTGCAACAGTTTTAGCTGAAGATTTTCTACAGCGAATGCATTTGGTGAAGGTTTTCATCCATGTAATTTTACCATCATTTCATTCCTACTGACCAGGTCTTTTTAGTCATATTACTCATTTTAGTTCCATTTCGCCGTGAGACATCTTGTTGACTGAGCGAAATTGTATTTCTCTCATTCCCCGAGACCTGCCTTTCCTCTGAGACCACTCATCCACTCAGAGCACCGTCTTAACATTGGCACTTTTCCACCTGTTGCGAACGTCTTCGATCTCCATCTTTGTTAGACGATCGATGAAGCTGCTAACCAACCATTTTCCTGCCTACTCCTGTCCGACTGAAAGAAAATGCTCGCTGTCTTTCTCAATGAGCTGGAATTAGGATCTTTACTTTCTTGACCTACCGTGCTCTCACTGCTGAGAGAAAAGAAAGTGTTATAAACCGGTCTTCTTTTTACTTTTGCAGCCGTTTAGAGCCACTGTTTTTCTGCGAGGCATCACACACACACACACACACACACACACACACACACACACACACACACACACACACGAGATAATGACCTCGTAAAAAGTATTTAGTCTTTTTGTCAGACTAACAGCTGCGTAAGGCTATTTTGCATTTACGCGTTCTTTATTCATTTAGTCGGCGTACTTACTTTTACAGTTTACAAAAAAAAAAGAAACGTTCTCAAAACCAAGTGTAGCACTTTTTAATGGACTCCGAGCGCAGCAAGATGCATTTTATGGTGGGAGTCAGAGACATTAGGTAAAGAGACATCGGGATGGAAAGGGTGCTGCATTGAAACAAATGCCCATGGCATCCCAGATCACAGCTGGAACTTGATGTAAGCGGTGTATCATTTATTATGTAACTCAACCAGCGAGCTATAGATGTTTGAGCCCTGAGAAATTTGAATTCAAACTCTAGTGCTCATGTTCATTTGAGGGCCAGGATATCAGGAGCTGGAACATGTGGTCAAATATGCCACATTGCCTGGTTATATGAATAATGGAAGAGTTTGCATTTAAATGCTGGTGCTGTTTTTATCTGTCCATTCATAGTCTATGATGTTTTATTGATTTCGCATCCTTGTGGGGAAAAAAGCACTCTTTTGTTTATTTCTCTCAGGCAGAGTGTATAGTTTTATATTTATAACTTCTTAGCCTTTGAATATTTTCTTATAGAGAGCTTAAAATGTAAGGAGTAAAACATAAACAATGATTGGAGTGTTTTTTCAGTATTTTATTCCTCTTATACCACATTGTAAACATTTCCTATTGACCTCTCTTGGGTTTTTTACTTGTAAGTTTTTAATATTTTAAACGAGCTTTGGCCCACAAAAGACGTTGGCATGTCTGCATCATGTTCACGCATGACTTCTTCTTTGCATGATACAGTTTTAACCCGCACTTGTGGATGACATGGCGAACTGCATTCACGGACTATGATTTCTGGAGCTGTTAATGAGCCCATACAGTGATTTCCATTACAGAATCCTGTCCCTTGTGTTCAAACTTTTCATGATATTATGTGCTGTAACTCATGAGATATTCAGTCTTCGCAATTTCATGTCGAGGAACATTGTTCTGAAATCGTTCCGCAGTCGGTGATCGGTGAAGCTCCGCCTCTCTTTACTAAGATGCACTATTTATATTTAGAAATCTTACTGGCCTGCTCAATTAACCTCATTAGTGGCGAAATGTTGCTCCAGCTGTTTCTTTTTTGTAACACTTTCCATCCTTTTGTGTCTCTGTTGCAACCATTTTGAGACGTGTTGCAGACGAGGAATTTAAAATGACCTTGTTTTTCCTTCAAAATGGTACATTTCTGCATTCTCAAAATGTGATATATTTGATTTGCAAATCATTGCATTCTGTTTTTATTTCCATTTGACACAGAGCCCCAACTTATCAACGGAATAAGGATTATTTTATACCATTTTGATCCAGGAATACTGTCAGATCTGCTGTTACAGGAAATGAGTCAATGCTGCTTCCATATCATCAATGATATAATTGAATAAAGGAATGATATGTCCTGCTCCCAATCAGCAGGCCATCTTTTTTCTTTGTGTTTTATTTTGTCGGCTAAATGCAGTGCCGTCAAACAAATAAGGATGACACTGTATAAGGATTTACTTTGGCTTTGTTCTTTATGCAAATCACGGTTCTGACCGATTTGCAGTCTATTGAGGTTGCCTCTCAAGAGAATTCTCATCCCTGATGTCAGACTCTCCCACTTTCTTTTATCCGTTATTGTCTGCGGTTTATTAAAATATTAATGTCCGTGCATGTTATGGAAATTGCGCAGAACAAAAGTGTGATATGACAGGAAGCCGTAATCAGCGCGTTAACACTCAGTCCGAAGTAATCAGCAACATCTCAGCGTGTCGCGTCATACCTTTTTTGTTCCTTGCAAATGGAACCTTGTTTTTCCATTTTAAAATCCCCCTGGACTCTAATTTGCATCCCTTGCCAAACTCATCAAGGCTTACTTCTCTTCCCACATCGTCCTCGCTCCCGTACAAAAAGGCGTGCAGCTTTGTATATTAAATGCTAAATAAACAGAGGCTTTTTTTTTTTTTTTTTTTTTTTTTTTTTTTTACAGAGATTCAAAGCCCAGACACGCATTTAACCCCAAGGGAAAATGAATGACAAATACCGAAGTGCCAGCCAAAAGCAAATGCCTGCGAGCCTGAGATGTCTGCGTGAGCATATCGCCTTGGGTTGTTTGAACCGTTGTGATCAAAGCCGACGTCGGTTTCTTAAGGATTTCTCCAGTGTCGCCGTCTTCAACTCGCGGCATGCGCGCCCGCAGAGTCCGGGTCTCCTATAAGAAAACGGTGGCTGGGAAAAACAGTGTGTGGTTTGCAGGAAAGCATATGAGGAAAGGGAGGAAGATCTGGAGATTAGAAATGCGCAAACCCCCGCAGAGATCAACTAATCAGTTCTGCTCAGTTGATGGAGAATTGTGCTTTCCTTGTGTGTTGGCGTTTTGATGCCTGGCCCAAAAAAACTAAAGCCAGGATTTTTTCACAAACCAGCAAGCGAGCAAGCGCACACACACACACACACACACACACACACACACACACACACACCACAAGCTGTTGTCGAAGTAGAGACCTGTCACTGCTACTCATATTCAGCCTTTCCAAACATTTGGCTGGAGCTTGATTGGGTTGAAGTATTGTTTATAGCAAAGGTCTCTTAGACTCCACGCTCTCATAGCATGACCTGTTTGACAGTGTTTGACTGCATTCCTAAATCTGTTTATGCTCCAGCTGTCGCTCTGCAATGTTGTGTATATTATTGTTGGTCAATTTAATGCATTGATGCAATATTTGTGTGTTTTTTTTTGGTTTGCTCCACATTGCTGGTGAGGTTTTTTTTATGTTGTATCTTTTATTTATTAATGTGCATTTTCGAAATAATAAAAAAGACGTGTGTCAGCAGGTAGTATTTGGATTGCTGGGTGTACACGTTCTCCCTGTGTGGGTTTTCTCAGGGTAATCTGCTTCTCTTAGTGTATATACTGAAAACCTTCAGATGGAGAAATGGCCATGTTAAATTGGCCGTGAGTGTGGATAATTGGGCGCATTTGTGTGTGCATGGCGCCTTGGCATGGTGTTGTGTCCAGTCCTCTGATATGCACTTTGCACTCAGTGGTGTTTAAATAAAAAAATATATACCTGATAAAAAACCTGAGACAGTCACTTGCCTCAACTCAACATAATGGCCAACTCTAGAGGCTCATGGTCAGGGATCAATATAAAGGAATAGTGGAATAGTTCATCATCTAGCATTGGTTGGTGCAAGATGAATGTCAACAACTGTAGCTTTCAAAAGTGGTCCAAACCTTAACAATAATGCCGTCGTAACGTAAAATATCGTAAGTTGAGACATGAATTAACTTACCCAGGAAACTGTATATATGTATGTGGCAGTTTTGGGCTTTGAAACACCAAATAAGCAGAAAATAATACGTGCTCTATCACTGAAACAACTGAACTCTGTTGACGTCTGGTGAGAGCACGGAATCTCACAAGGCAGAAGATGCGTAGATCCTTTCAGCGTCCCAACGTATCCTATCGTACCGCATATATGCTGCCACGTTCGCCTGCTGTGTGGAACTTAAAATATTTGAACAGTTTTGTCGTATCTATATCGTCATTGCAAGATCAGTCGTAACTCAGGGAGTACCTGTATTTATATCTGTAATTGGATTTAAACCTGAATTGGGCGTGGTCTAAATCGGAGGAAGGAATAGTAAATGAACGATTTGTGCTTCTGGCAGTTTATCAAACACCGCTACATCATTGAGGTTTAGAATGAAGACGTTCGTGGGATTATATACTATTATATGCTACTCGATTTTCTTTCCCAAAATTTTAACAAATGTTGTGGCCCAGTTTACACCAGTGCAACTCTGACCAGGCAGGTACAAAGGATCGCCACATGATCCTATTAATGAATGTTGTTTTTATTCGAACCTCGGCTCCTCGTCTCTTGCTCGTTCAAACATGAAATCCTCCGTGTGTTGCTCATGATTGTGTTGAGTTTTTTTCACAGAATCTGCTTCACTTTGCTTGTTGAAGTTTGTCACAAATAAAACATTCTTCACGGCAATGCTCTATTTATTCTTCTCGAGCTGTACAGTATGTCAGCTGCGAATCGAACCTGTCATCAGACGTGTCGCCCGGAAAGTCGTAGTGTGAAGAGACTTTTCAGACGCTGCAAAAAACCTATTTTGCACATCCTTCAGTGTGAAAAGGAGGCTGGAGTGATTAATAAAGTGCCGCTGTCTGTGATGAAACTTCCTCTCACTTTTTTTTTATTTATTTATTTTCTTGTACATCTCCCTTAGGATCTCTGAGTCTTTAGGCCTTTGTGACTTTCGACGCAGGTCTTGTGTGTAGCTCCTAGTTACTGAGGGTTTGAGGAACCAGTCGAGTGGACCTCATGAAAGAGAGTAAAAGATGAGAACAGTAAGAACAGTGTTCAGTTACAGAATTGCTGATGTGCCTCACTGTATTTTCCCGCAGGCTTGCAAGTACATTACCACCACGAGATCATTATAGAAGACTCGTCTCCATGGTTTTGATTCATGCTAAGATTAGAGGAGATTGTGGATTTCTAATTTACTGTCGTTTTCCCTTACTGATTGTCACATTCGGATTTGTTTTTTTTTTTACTTGTAGAAGAAAGTTGAAGCAGCACAATGCCAACTATCAACTGTTTATTAGTCAAAATAATTGATGTTAATATTAGTATTTGGATTTAACCCTTAAGTGGATGAAATGGCATTCAAATTCTGTCTCAAACACGTTCTAGTAGGATGCTCTGTCAACCATGGAAAGAACCCTGTAGGAACATGTCTGAGCGTCTTTGGTGTCTTTCACCTCTAAGAACATGGCTAGCTTGACTGGCTAAACAATGATAATGTGTGTGCATTTGGTCTAATTTAAACTGGGCCGATTCTGTCCAGGCAGTTACTAAGGATCAATGCATGTTCATTTTAATAAGCAGGGTCTTTCTTTAGCTTCGTCTCTGAGCATTTGCTGGTGCCCAAATGAAAATGCAAAACTTATTCCCACATAGCTTTTTTCTTTTCTCACAAGCTTTCTTTTTCTACATTTTACAGAGCACCCAAACATTTAGGAATTGGGCTTGTAGAACAGTTCATATCATATAACATATTCACATTCACGCTTATCTTTTATATACAGAATAACAGAAGGTTATTTTGTTTGTTTGACACATGCCCTTCAGAGTGTTTTAAATAAAGCTGTAAGGAACCACGTAAAAGCCTCCTGGAAGGTTGAGACGTGGGTGAGAACAGGGCGCATGCCTTCGCAGCAAGGGTTAATCAAGGTCGTCGTGAGCACGTTTTCATCGACATGTCTCATTTACAGAGGAATGCATCTTATCACGTCCCTCATCGGCATCTGTCCATTCCTCTCTTTCTTCGCACGATCATTCCGTTTCATCACCTTTCCCCGTCAATGCGGCTTTGTTTTCTTTAAAAACTCCAAGACAATGATCCAACACAACAGTGTATTTTTCCAAACATCTCCACTCAAGTGCTTCTTGTACGCTGGCATCATTCCTGAAGTTCTCTCACATCACTGACATCACTGTTTAGAGAAGGAGGTTTCGCCGCTTTTACTCCTCACCCTCTCTCTAACATGCTGTATTTCTGAATCACACGACGTTTCTTTCCACATACAAAATGGTATCAAAAAGTTAAAAACAGATGGCAGCACAAGGCTACACGCACAGTCACAGGGAGCACCGACCTTCATAAATCAGCGTACCAAAAGACATTTCCTGCTGGAAGCAACATGATCTCACCTTTGCAGCCACCCTACTCGCCAGATTTGGCTCATGCAGGACTTCGCTTTCTTTCCGAAGAGAGAGATGCCGTTTTGAGACCGTTGCGGAGATCCGTTGTGAATCGCAGAAGAGGCTTGACACGCTCCAGGAAGAAGACTTCCAGGACTCATTCCAGCAGAACATTGGGAGCTCTGTATTGCTGTGCAAGAGGGACTATTTTAAAGGCTTTAGTGTGTAAACATGGATAAATAAAGTACTTTCATGTAAACAGAGCGAGTCTCCAAACTTTTTGATATCACCTCATACCGAGTTTGAACGTTTCATCTGAAGTAAAACAGCGTAATGACTCTTCCTAATGGCGCATTAAGGCAAGTGTTTGGAAGGACGAGGGAAACATAAAGAAGAGCTGCTTAATTGCGAGCCGCCTGCAAGTTGCTGCAAGCAGCCTCCCCGTTTGGGAAAAAAAAACCCTTCTGTTTCCTTGGCAACTGCTATTGTTCCTACTCCAGAAATCGTTAAACACTGCGCCTGTAAACGCTGCTTAATTGCACGTTTCATAACCCGCCGTCGTGTCGTCGTGTCATGTAACGAAGCTGCGCCTTTTAAAACTTTAATCACTTTCCACACGCGATTCGCGCTGATATGCGCTCGCCGTGCGGCGCTTATTCTCTGTCAGAAGGCCCGCACGCTCTCACCACGACGCGCTGCGCTTTATTCCCGAATATTCCCAGACCCTGAGCGAATCCGAATGTGAAAGATCTTCTCTACTGGAGCTCTTTTTTGCAGCCAGGCGCCTTTGTAACTGCAGAGTAATCTCCAGAACCCTTTGGTTTCTTTCTAAACATAATCCAACATTATTTTGTTTATTTCTGATTATGATTAAATGTGCGCAACAAAAGGTTGAAAATTTTCCCCCCAAATTTTTCTTCTAACTTACACTGTTTTTTTTCCCCCCGTTGTTGAGGTTTGAACTGAGAATGCGACAGTATTTGTGTAATTTAAGACCTGATTTGAGGACAAGGACGTGTTTTTGGACACTTTATGTTGGTTGTTACAGTATGTGCTGTTTGTAATTAATCCCACATGCCGAGGTTTACGTTTGACACAATCACTGGCAGAAGCAACATCTTTAGTAAGGAGTGTGAGCATCGCTGACCCCCTGTGTGCAGAGCAGACAGGCATGGCCATTATTAATGGGTTCAAGATGCAGTGATTTACACATCGTCCTACGCTACGTCTTCGTTATTCCGAACAAAACTGCAAGAAACTTTGCTTTGTCTCATATTTCCCAGCTATTTAGTAACTTACAGCATTTGTCAGATGCTGTTTTCCAGATCTAATTGCAATTATCTCATTCATTCAACTGAGCAGTTGAGGGTTAAGGTCCTTGCTCAAGGGCCCATCAGTGGCAGATCAGTGTGTAAAGCATTGGACTCTGTATTGGATGGTTACAAGTTCAAATCCCAGCACCTCCAAGCTGACATCGCTTGGCCGTTAACCTTCAACTGCTTTGTTGTAACTTACTCTGGATAAGGCCATCTGCCAAACCCATACATGTAAATGGCAGATTGGTGGTCCTGAGATTTGAACTCACAACCTTCTGATCAGAGGTCCAATGTCTTACCACAGAGCTACCATTTCCTTTTGAATTGTCTATTTGAATTGTTGCAATATTATTAAGGAAAAATAGCTCCATCAGTACCTGACATTACCAACATTCTTGTAGCTAAATGAATCTCACAAATCAATGAACACATCATCCGGCCTCCAAAGCCTCAATACGGCTATTGAGAACGATGTGTTAAGAGGCACAGTTACACTGTTTAGAGATTCATTACTTCATTTAAACACGTATGGATTGCGCTGAAATTGTTCAGCGTTGTTTTGAGCAGCACACAGAACAAGAGGCTTGGATTCGTTTCAGGTTCGACTTTTGTTTAGTTGAAAATTTGAGCTCAGAAATGCTCCAGTAAGAGAGTGTGTGAAGTGCTGTGAAGAAGATTCAGGGTTTTATTAAAGAAAAAGAAAGAAAGAATGAAAAGGAAGGAAAGGGGAGAAGGAAGGAAGGAAGGAAGGAAGGAAGGAAGGAAGGAAGGAAAGAAAGAAAGAAAGAAAGAAAGAAAGAAAGAAAGAAAGAAAGAAAGAAAGAAAGAAAGAAAGAAAGAAAGAAAGAAAGAAAGAAAGAAAGAAAGAAAGAAAAGGAAGGGAATAAGGATGGAAAGAAGGTTGGATGGCAGGAAAGGGCAAAGAAAAAGTATGAAGAATGAAAGAAAGAACAAGATGTTTGGAATTATTTCAGGTTGTTGTTTTGTTTGGTTAAAGATTCGAGCTCAGAAATGCTCCAGACAGAAAGTGTATGAAGTTCTGTGGAGAGCAGGTTTTTAAAGTAAAGCATCAGTTGAGGCAGAAACAAAACAGATTCCAACACTGACTTTCTGTCATCCAAACTAAACTTACTTTTGTCCTCTTTTTTGTCTGTATGTTAAGTTTTTGAGTCTCTCTCTCTCTCTCTCTCTCTCTCTCTCTCTCTCTCTCTCTCTCTCTCTCTCTCTCTCTCTCTCTCTCTCACTCTCTCTCTCTCCTCCGCAGTCAGAGTGCGTAAAGATCATTGTTAGCCGAGGTTCTAATCATTTCCCATCAGTCACTGAGGCACGACGTTGTGTTTTGTCAAACTCCTCCATGTCAGAATGTGGGTTTACTGTAGCAGCCACCTGTCAGCTCCAGCGATCATGTAATCCATCATCACCTGCCAAACCTGCCTCCCCGAAACCTGTCCTCAGAGACACGTAGCATCAAGTCGGCTCATTTCGATCCCTCCTTTAATGGGGGTTAAATCTGAGTGGCCTCGTGAAAGTCTGGTTGTTGTTGTTTTATTACTGTGGAATCAAATACATAAGACAAGAACATTGAGAGACACCTGGGGAACCGAGCCTTCAGACCAGGGAGAGACATGCATTTGTGTTTTTAATGATGAAATCAGTTCTTTGAAAGAAAGAAGGAAATAGAATAGAATAGAATAGAATAGAATAGAATAGAATAGAATAGAATAGAATAGAATAGAATAGAATAAAGGACAGGAAAGAAAGAAAGAAAAAGAAAGAGAGAAGAGAAGAAAAAAGAAAAGAGAAGAGACCGGAAAGAAAGAAAGAAAGAAAGAAAGAAAGAAAGAAAGAAAGTAAGAAAGAAAGAAAGAAAGAAAGAAAGAAAGAAAGAAAGAAAGAAAGAAAGAAAGAAAGAAAATAGAATAGTATAGTAAGGTATAGAATAGAAGGGATTAAAGGACAAGAAAGAAAGAAAGAAATAACTAAAAAGAAAGAGAGAAGAGACTAAAAGACAGGAAAAAAAAGGAAGGAAGGAAGGAAGGAAGGAAGGAAGGAAGGAAGGATGGAAGGAAGAAAGAAAGAAAAAGATAGGGAAGGGAAAAAAGGACGGAAAGAAAGAAAGGGAAGAGAAGAGACAAAAACCAAAGACAGCAAAGTAAATAAGAAATAAATAAACAAACAAACAAATAAATAACATTAAAAAATACCCCCAAATCTTTAATTTGCCTCCTAAATAACATAAAAAACGGCATGAATTTAAAACCATGTTCACTTTACAGTGATTTTGCAGGTTTTTTTTCTGATTTCTCAGCGCAGCCTTAAACTTCCATTCTGTGTCAAATCTTTTTACATTTTACGCCTAAAATCCAAGTGTTCCAACAGATCCAGCGGTTTTAAAAGCTGTTCATGTCATAAAAACATCACATCCCTTTCATATATTCTATAAACTTCATTCAAAATGGTCGTTTCTATAGTAACCCTATTGAGTTTTCTGTAAGTTTATGTGACGCTTAGTGAAAGGAGTCTCCAGTCCCAGTGCTTTGAACTCACTAATGCCCCTTGTGGCAAAATGAGCAAATTCCCCACCCAAACTAGAGCCATGGTTCAAGAATCTCAGGGGAGATGAGGTTGTTTTTAACAGCAGTGGAGGAACAGAATCTTGACAGGATATTCAGGACGTGATGGTGTTCAGGGGTTTATAAAACATCTGGGGAAACACTGTACAGACGAAAGCTTAAATGGTGATAAAACATTTACTCAATGAATTTGTCAGTAAATATTTTCACTGATGGAGATGTAAACCTGCAAAATGTTTGCATTCTCATGATTAGACCGGGTGTGTAAAAGTTGTTCTGCGCTTCTGAGATGCGTACAAATAAAAAAACACACAAAAAAAAGAACCTTGGCTGGAGTCTGATTTCAGGGTAAAGTGTTGTCTGGTGTAGTCCGCGTGTCCTTGCGGTTTTTAATGAACACAAAACGATTTCAGAAACCATTCGGTCATGTTCCTTCATAATTTTTTTTAGGAGTTTGCTGGCTCACAAGACAAGGACATAAAAACACTTAACTGCGCCGTTCTAATAAATGACACGGAAAAAATCAATTACCGATGTCTGCTCGGATTATGTATGCCTCCGTACCGCGAGAGATTAACGATGTCGCTTCTTTTCGAATGTTTTAAAATGAAATGTCGCCCGAGCACGGGCAGCCCATGCCTCATGGAAAAGCTATCGTTTGTCTCTTTAATTTTGTGTGTGTGTGTGTGTTTCAGGAGCGTGTGGTGGTGCAGAATAAGCATTGGATTGTCGTAGTGCCGTATTGGGCCACGTGGCCGTTCCAGACTCTGCTCCTGCCACGTCGACACGTTCTACGGCTGCCTGATCTCACATCGGACGAGAGACTCAGTAAGTTCCTTCACTCAATAAAGAAAATCCAATTACCCAAGTTCAATCACACAACTAACAGTTTTAATCGAAATATCAACAAAAGATTGTGAACATCGAACCATATGTTTGGTATGGGCTTCTTTTTGATCATCTCATTCCACATTCCAAACTTCATTCTTCTGGGAAGATGTTCCTGCAGATTTTTTTCTTTCTTTCTTGCTTTCCTTCCTTCTTTTTAGATTTGTGCTCATTTCTCTACATAGGTGTTAGTAAAAGCAGGTACTGATGTAGGTGAGATAAAGTAAGGAGGCTCCTGGGGTGCAGTCAGCGTTCACATTCATCCCACAGCTGTTCATAAGGGGTGGAGCTCTTCCACATCTTCCAACCCATGTAAAGCAAATCTTCATGAAGATGACTTTGTGCACAGAGGTATTGTCAGGCTGGAACAGGTTTGGTCTGGTTTCCTCAATAACATGACGAGCTCGCAAACAATTAGCTGATTTGCATTAGACTTTGGACCCAAAGGTCATGAGTTCAAATCCTGGAAACACCCCCAAGCTGACACTCCTGGCCCCTGAGCAAGGCCCTTAACCTTGTAGCTGCTCGGTTGTATGGCTGAGTTTAATTCAAGTCCCTCTGGATGAGGGTTTCTGCCAAATGTAAATGTAGTTTTGATATATTTATCTCTTTATGCTAATTTGGACAAAAACAAACAAAAAAGAAAATTGAGAAGAAATGTAAACAAATGTTCGATTGAATTCTTTACCCTGATGTGAACTTTTGCTTTATATATAAAACACAGTACTGAATGCAAAGATCACTTTTATCCTAATAAACGTAAAATCCTCCATGACCTTTCTTTTCTCGAAACACTTTCATGTAATTTCCAGGAAATGCTTTTTCGTGCGCGTGAACGCTTGCGTTTGTTTAACTCTGTCTCCCGTGTGACTCTTTTCCTAACGTTCCACTTGTGCATATCTGTCTTCTCCTCTGTCTGCACGTCTCTTAGTCCCCTGTCATCCTTCCTCAGGTGTCATTAACGTCGTCCTGTCAGAGCACAGTGGCATGTCAGAGACGTGAGGAGAGGCTGCAGTAACGGCCCCTCTTTACCTGGAGTAGATGTTTTTTTAGGGGTTTTTTTCCTCCCATCGTCTCGATCGAGCGCTTTAGGCGTGACGGGTTTAATCCCCGAATGTAAATAAAAGACAGGCAAATTAGCGTATCGGGTCAGCGCTGCCGGGGATCACAACTCGCCTCTGCACTGAGCAATTAGCGAGATGGCCATCCAGCCAATTTAGCACAGAGGCTCATTTGCTATTCGCTGTTGCCTTGTTAACATTAAATGGGGGTTGCTGAAGATGGCACAGGCTTTCTGGACCACTTACTGATCTGAGTGCAATAACCTAATTATTGCTCCAAGCACTGCGACTAAAGTGTTTTATTTTATTTTTTATTTTTTATGAAATTTAACTTTAAAATTTAGCTTTTTTGTTTATTATTTGTCCTTATATACTAATAAAAAGCCATCCAGACATTTTCATCATTTTATACCAGAGCGCTGCTGAGTTCTCACATCTGATTGGTCGGAATGTGTGGATTCATTTTCATTAACAACAGCTCTGACCAATCACATTTCATTTAAGAGACCAATAATTTGTGACCAATGTTTGCTATGCAGATCGATTTCTCGTCGTTAAACCGTTTCTCGAGCTCGTTTTTCCGAGGCGTGTCCTGAGAGTCACATAGAATACAGAATAACATGGCAGAGGTAGAGCTGTAACTTCCTGCAGACACAACAGAAGGAAAGCACCTGGTTTTATTTCATCTTCCTTTTTTTGTTCTACAAAGGCGTGTTTGTGAAAGAGGCTGTTTGTTAGAAGTCAGACGGCTGTTAATTAAATTGATGATTTGCTGTTTGTCTGAAGAAAAGAAATAACTATTTGTACCATATTGAATTGCAGAGCATCAGATTTTTTCCATTGAATCGTATCGCATTAAAAGAGTGTATGGAATGGAAACCGGATCGCACTGCATCATAATAGATGGGAATCGTATTGCATCGGTAGCTGCTTTATATGTATCTTAAACGTATCGTATCGTTTGCTAATCATGGAGATGCGAATCGCCTCGGCCTCATTAATGTAAACGCATCTCTAATAGTTAACAGAAATGAAAATTCTTCATCGTGTTGTTTTCCTGACTTGGCACTTCTTACACGTTTGGTTCTGTTGGCTTTGGGAAGTGGAAATGTAGCGCAATGGTTAATGCATTGGACTTTTGGATCGGAAAGTCATGAGGTTGTGAGTTCTGAATCCCAACACCATCTGCTGGGCCCTTAAGCAATGCCCTTAACCCTCAACTGCTTAGACGTATAAATAAGTCACTCTGGATAAGGGTGACTTGAAGGCAAGTGGCTCAGTGGTCCATCGAAAGGTCAGCGGCTTCCACTCCTGGGGCCCTTGAGACCCAAAAATTGTTAGTCACTGAATAAGGATGTTTGCCAAATACTATAAATGTTATAACTCATATTTATCATTCGAATGATTAAAAATATTTTTCAACTTCACATTTGTTAGCACATCTCCTTATTTTTCTCCTACACTATTGTATTTCACATTATATATGTAGGTCTTCATTAAATGCAGGTTCTGATAATCTGTTCCTAAATTAACATGTGTAATGCGAATAAAATTAGTAGCTACATCCATCTGTTGTAGAGACCAATACATGCTTTCTGCACAATCGATTGCTTTCACCTCAGAGGCTGATTATGAATCGGTGGTCTCTGACCCTGATAAAAATTCACTGTAATGCCGGGAAAATCAACCGGTTTATTTTACATCGGGGAATAAAACTAACAGTTCATTCGAGTGCCAGAGGTATCAGCAAAGCATCATTTCTATTTCCAGGAGTTTTATTAGTTTGTGAAAAACATCATAATTAAAAAGTAAAGTTTGTAAATCACTTCCTGAAAGCTGGATGGTGAACTTTGACTGGAAGTGATATAAAGAGGTGACAGATTTTTATCATTTACAGGTTTATAGTTACATTTAATGTCCTGAAACATCTGCAAAAAAAAAAAAAGTGAGAAGGTGAGGAGGTTCCTGGGGTGCAGTCAGCATTCACATTCATCCCAAAGGTTTTCAATAGGGTTTACAGCAGGAGATCTTCCACTCCATCTCATGTAAAGCAGATCTTCATGGAGCTCCATAAAGGGAAGATTTCATGCTTCCTAATCCAAAGGTGTCCAATATAATTGTGCGCCTACGATTTTGTGCTAACAGTGTGTGGAAGCGCCACATATGAATATGAATTCACACTTTTTCTGAATAAATAAATCGTGCATAAATGATATTAGTCAGAGCCTCGGATATAATAAACAAATCAACACGTAGCGACCAATCAGGTTTGGGATTAATGCATTTTATTTTCCACTTATGCACCATGCAATCATGGCACACGATGACTTTTCTGTTCATCAAATCACGTTGAAGTTTTTGTTACAATTTGAATATTTTGGGGGGAAAAATTGATATTTGTTGTATTGCTTTGCATACTGGAGGTAATTTGGAGTCAAGGCTGGGCAGATTGAGTGTCTCATCTCTCTATCTTTCTGTCTCTCTTGATGTCTATCTCTCACCACAGGTCTTGCATGCATAATGAAAACGCTCCTGACAAAATATGACAACCTCTTTGAGGTCTCCTTCCCCTACTCGATGGGCTGGCATGGTAAGAGATGTCTTTAATATGTCAGCTATGTCAGTTATGTCAGTTTTGTGTCTGAACTCGCTTCCTGAATTATTCGGTCATTTTTTAGACTGTTCTTTTTAGAGCACCAGTGATAGAGAGACCGGAGAGACTGAACTGAAATACTCCAAACACTAAATTGTAGGAGAAAAAAAGCAATCGAAAGCTGTGTGTGTTTCACCTGCTGAACCTGGAAATGCAGCAATTTCAGAAAAGAATATTCTGTATGGAAAACACTTCTACTATGGATTTATATATATATATATATTGCTATAAAGGTTTAGTTTATAAAGACTAAAACAGTCAGATAAACGGGGGATTACTGTAGTTCCAATCTACATAATATGATACAAACTAAAACAACATATTCAGAGATTGCAGTCTATCTATCTATCTATCTATCTATCTATCTATCTATCTATCTATCTATCTATCTATCTATCTATCTATCTATCTATCTATCTATCTATCTATCTATCTGTCTGTCTGTCTGTCTGTCTGTCTGTCTGTCTGTCTGTCTATCTGTCTGTCTGTCTGTCTGTCTGTCTATCTGTGAGCAGATTATTTCCTAACTATTTTATAACATGACTAATTTAATCATTCAAAAGAAAATGATAAAAAAAAAAAATTAAACTGATTAATTGTTGGCTGAAATGATCGCATGAATCAAGAATCGTGACGGTTTTGCTACAGTACACTCGTACGCCTTATTTATTTATAACCATACAGCCTCTATGTCAACACTTGTTTTTGTAAATATGAATGACTTCTGGCTGTATGTGCATCATGTCATGCGAAGCTGCAGAATTCCCAACAGTCTGCTCTCGGCTCCGAGGAGGACGTTATGGAGAGATGTGCAGTGCAACGACTTTCACTATCAATACAATTAGACAAGATTGTTCAGACAGATGCACATGTCTCTCTCTTTCTCTCTCTCTCTCTCTCTCTCTCTGTCTCTCTCAATCACACACACACACACACACACACACACACACACACACACACACACACACACACACACACATCTATTAGCAATATGGTTCATGAATAATGCAGGAGCTAAACACAGCGTTTTGTATCATCGGGACCGAAATATTCCCAACTGAAGACACTTCAAATGTCTTAATCTGTGCCTGTTGACAGATTTTATTTTTTATTTTTTTTTACTACACAGCAGGACAGGATTTTCAGTGTGCTACAGAAGGATATATATATATATATATTTGGGGTGTAACAGTTGATGCAATCCTTTTTACGTGCGGAAAAACTGAGTTTCTTCTGGAACCTATAAATTGCGCTGTTTTGCTGTACAAGGAGACTATATTGAAGGTGAAAGTGTAGATGAATAAAGTATTTTTATGTGAACAGAGTGAGTCTCCAAACTTTTTGATACCACCTCTTAAATAAAACTGGTTTTGAGGCTTCACTTGGTTCTCGAAGGAAAATCGACTAACATCTAACAGCAACACTCAGCAAAGTCTCTGAATAACACATTTTATATCCTGATTGCTCTTTGTGTGAAATCCATGAGTCCACTGTGCGATATATTTTCTATTTCTTATCCTATTTGACTTTTCTAGATGATTTATTATGACTTGATCTTGAAAACGACACTTTTGTCCAGAAGGCGCCGACGTTCAGGATAAAGTTTTCCCTGCATGCATTTCTGCTTCTCTGTCGGTTTCGAACATCACTCTTTGCCAGCAGACAGGATAAATGATAGCGTTCTGTGATTGACACTTTGCACCGGAGCCACGCTTTCAGGAAGCCTGTTCCAGCGGGGCTGCCACAGCGGGGTGACGAGAGAAGGGCGATTTAATCTGCTATCTTGTTACCTCTTTACTCGGCTGGCCACGGCACAATCGCTTCTTCTATTCGGAGCGTGAATGGCAGCTTACGCGTCAGGCTGTAGATCTGACAGCTGTCACTTGCCAAGCCTGAGATTTTCACTTGAGGAAGAAAGGTGAAGGGCAACATTTCGCTCCTCAGCCTTTAACCCGATACCATATCAGGCAATCCTTCAACAGCACGCATCCAGTGTGAGGTTTCAGATTCGAATTTATTCTTCAGTCCAGCACTTTGCTAATATTTCCATCATGCCACTGATTCTTCTGTGTAGCACCTCGTTTGTCGGCGACGTTTATTAGTCTTCGTTGGTGTAATCGGACGCAGACCTACCTGATTGATCACATCTCTGACTTTCCTGGCTGTTGCTTTACCCAGCATGAGCCAGTGCCCACAGCATCCATCATGCCAATGATTCATGCTGCTTTATTTCATGCATGTGTGTGGTGTGTGTGTGTGTGTGTGTGTGTGTGTGTGTGTGTGTGTGTGTGTGTGTACAAGTTGGTGAAGCTGATTCACATACCCATCACCTTACTTGTATAACTACTGGAACAGTGGAGGAGGATGGAGGGATCGGTGGATCAGTGGTGGAAGATGGAGGGATCAGTGAAACAGTGGTGGAGGATGGAGGGATTGGTGGGGCAGTGAAGTAAGATGGAGGGATCGGTGGAGAGGTGGTGGAGGATGGAGGGTTCGTTGGAGCAGTGGAGGAGGATGGAGGGATTGGTGGAGCAGTGGTGGAGGATGGAGGGTTCGTTGGAGCAGTGTTGAAGGATGGAGGGATCAGTGGAGCAGTGGAGGAGGATGGAGGGATTAGTGAAGCAGTGGAGGAGCATGAAGGGATCGGTGGAGCAGTGGAGGAGGATGGAGGGATTGGTGGAGCAGTGGTGGAGGATGGAGGGATCGTTGGAGCAGTGGTGGAGGATGGAGGGATTGGTGAAGCAGTGGAGGAGGATAAAGGGATTGGTGGAGCAGTGGAGGAGGATGGAGGGATCGTTAGAGCAGTGGTGGAGGATGGAGGGATTGTTGGAGCAGTGGTGAAGGATGGGGGGGAGCAGTGGTGGAGGATGGAGGGAACAGTGGAGCAGTGGTGGAGGATGGAGGGATCGTTAGAGCAGTGGTGGAGGATGGAGGGAACAGTGAAAGTGCTGACAGATAAAGAAATGTTGGTTAATTCATTCAGCATCTTTATTTGAAATCTACAGGAACCTTATTGAAAAAGTGAGAGCATATATATGAATGTAGAAAATTGAAAGCAAGCCGTGCAGCTGTGTAGATCTCAGAGCAGAAGTTACTTTTGAAGATCTTTGATGATGTTGTGTAGCTCAGATGTCAGGATAAAGTACAGAAGAGACCTTGAGAATGACCATTAGTTTAACAAGGCAGAAAAGTGCAGTGAGGAACTGGGGAACATATCGTTTAATTTTTTGAAGAAAAGGCATGGATAATTTTAAAGACCTTTTAAATGTAATTAAACGAAGCATTTAAGGGCTGAATAAAATTGTTCCGAGCGCGATCATAAAAGCTCAGTGTTATAGTGTCTCTTTGACTTTGCTCAAATGAACACATGAAAAGTGCGAATGATTTGAAGTTAATACCAAATTCTGTAAGGCCGTAATAGGGCTTGTATAAAAACACTATTAAGGAAATTACAATTGCTATTATAGCTGAGATCTTCTCCGAATTGCTTCGGCTGAATGCATAGCAGGAATTTAACCTCCGCTGTGTGCCAGAGGCCATGTGAAGATCAGGTTTGCATCAAAACACTCAGCATGTTCTACTAGTATACAATTTTATAGAATGTCTTTTGATATGGCATGAAATTTTCCTTTCCTTTGAAATGGGAGATCCAAACCTCTTCCAGCATGACAATGTTCCTGTGCAGAGAGCCAGCTCCATAAAGATCTACTTTCCATGTGTTGAAGTGGAAGATCTTCTGTTTAAGAGCTCCAACCCTATGGAACACGATTGGAACGCATGTGAATGCTGACTGCACCCCAGGAACCTCCTCACCTTCTCACCTGCATCACTACCTGACTTTACTATCACCCTTGTAGAATAATGAATCTCCACATCTCCATAATTTGTCTTTGCTTGTAAAAATAAAACAGAAACGTGATCATTTTCTTGTTTCCTGATTGTATTGAACATAATAACAAATGAGAGCGATAAACTCGGAGTGCCTTCTTGGTGTCCAGCAGTTGGAATTGTTAGATAAGCTACCTGCTATTTTTACTTACAGACTTCATAACAAGGTCTTAATTTATGCTCACGTCAGGCTTAAGTGCCACAGATGCTCTTCAGCGCAGCAGGATCTGCTCAGTGCCCAGGACAAAGCTCTTGGATCCGTGGTACAGTTGTGATGGAAGACGTTACCGATGATCACGCAGGGATTTTTAGTGGATAGGATGTGGTTTTTACATCAATTGAAGTTCAAGCTTTCGCTCAATCATTCCTGTTTGGTTATTTATTTGAAGATGCTATTGTCCGTGAAAATGTTTCCACAACCAGAGGTTGAAGTCGAGGAAACGATTCCACCGAAGCTTCTCGGGGCAACGTCTGATTTTCTTCCGCCTGTTCGGATCACACGCTAAATCAAAGCGGAAGCCCGTTTCACGCCGTGGTTTATTGCTTTACTAAACAGACTCTCTCAGGTCTGTCCGAGCGGATTGTTCTTTACACTGCTCTCACAGATATTAGTATGTGTTCCATGTGGGAAGCGATTCATCACAGTGACGGGTTCGGTGACACTTCTCGCTCGCAGACAATCCACTCTGTAGGTCACGTTTGCTTACGACTAGTTCATTCAGTCGACACGGGAAAGAACGTGTTTCGGGTTGCTTCGTTTTTGGAAGCTAGCACCTTGTTTAAAGGCTCGGCCACATTCATCATTTGCGCGTAATGGGGCTATAAAACGTCTCCTTCCAGGCAGGACCTTTAGCGTGCACCAGTGACCAGAAGAGTATTAAAGGCTCTTGAATGTGTGCTCATGCTTGATGTGACTATTAGTGCTTTGGAAATATAGTCTGAAAGTTCTCCACAGTGAAAGATTTTTTTTTTTGGTGCCTTCATAACTTGAAGGCTGACAGGCATCTATTTTATGGGCACCAACAAATCAAAACCCACCGCATGCATTTCCCAAGCTTGCATTTTCTCACATTTAAGATGTTTTGCTGTTTTTCAGTTTGTTTTGTTTTGGTTTTTTGTGAAGCCAGGCATTAACACACTTTAGACCTCATTAAATTTTGTGTGTGTGTGTGTGTGTGTGTGTGTGTGTGTGTGTGTGTTTTGCAAGCCACCTCTATAAACTTTTGCCCAAAATCACTCCATCAACCCTGAAGGCTCATGCTTTATATTTTAATTCCTCCCCCTATCCAGCTATCCGTTTTCAGTTGAGGTCACGCCGAGACTTGACTTGAGCAGCGTGAGCGAATATTTGATGTAGAAAATTGAAGAACAAACGTGTAAAATCTTTCCTTCGTTTAATATAATAAAGTGTGACAAACTAATTATCATGTTAAAGAACGAATACCTACTGAAAGAATTTCACTGTAATCTACAGCTGTGTTTTAATAAATTAGAATATCATTAAAAAGTTCAATACAAAAAGTGAAACTGGGATATTTTATAGATTCATCACACACACACTGATTATTAAAGTGTTCATTTCTTTTCATTGTGATGATTTTGGAGTCTCACTCTAATCAGCTCCTGTAAAGGTTTCCTAAACCTTTAAATGGTGTCTCAGTCTGGTTCAGGCTCCACAATCATGGGGGAAAACTGCTGACTCGACAGTTGTCCAGAAGACGATCATTGACACCCTGGACATGGAGGGTGAGACACAAAAGGTCATCACTAAAGAAGCTGCTGTTCACAGACTTCTGTATCCAAACACATTATTGAAAAGTTGAATGGAAGGAAAACCCCAGAGTCTGGAAGAAGAGAGGAGAGGAGTTTTATCAGGTCCAATGTCAGAATCCATGGCTTACTGTAAAGAGGAATATTTAAGACACCAGATTCAACAACGTAGAATAGCTGCTATAAGAGGGCGCTATTGCTGCCTAATATTGAGCTCTGTACATTATTTTTTCATAAGTAATAGTAAATATTAAAAGTAATATTCACATTTTTTTAAAAAGGGTTTTCATCAGCTGTGAGCCAAAAGATTAAAAATAAATAAACATTTAAAATATATCTGTGTGTGTGTGTGTGTGTGTGTGTGTGTGTGTGTGTGTGTGTGTGTGTGTGTTAATATTTTTAATGATTAATATTTTCAATGATATTCAATTTTATTAAGATGCAGCTGTACATGTAACATTCTTTCTTTCTTTCTTTCTTTCTTTCTTTCTTTCTTTCTTTCTTTCTTTCTTTCTTTCTTTCTTTCTTTCTTTCTTTCTTTCTTTCTTTCTTTCTTTCTCTTTTTCTTTTTTTCACTTTCTATCATTTTCTGTCCTTTATTCTCTCTTCTCTTCTCTTCTCTTCTCTTCTCTTCTCTTCTCTTCTCTTCTCTTTCTTTCTTTCTTTCTTTCTTTCTTTCTTTCTTTCTTTCTTTCTTTCTTTCTTTCTTTCTTTCTTTCTTTCTTTCTTTCTTTCTTTCTTTCCATCATTTTCTCTTCTTTATTCCTCTTCTCTTCTCTTCTCTTCTCTTCTCTTTCTTTCTTTTTTAATTTGTTTTAGTTGATTAAATAATTGTTTATAATTAAAGACAGCATGAATCCTCTTTATTATGATTTCTGCACTGCTGCATTTGGAGCTCGAACCGATTGATCAACCTGTTATTCAGTAACGAGTACAAACATGCTTTCATTCTTCCTGCATATTAAATTATGCACAGAATCAGTCAGCATTAATCAGGGAACAATTTTCTTTAAAAATCAGACAATGTTAATGTCCTTGATGATGAATGGATCGTTTCTTTCCCACATGACTGTTCATTTGAGTGTTTTGTCATCAACACATTATTATTGCATGTACTGTAATCCTACAATTCTATTCGTTCAAGGCACTTTTTATAATCATTTCTCAAAGAAAATCATTTAATAATGTTACATTTACAGAGTGTGTATCAAAGCCTGTGTCTATCCATCCTTTCTTTTTGCTACACTACAGATTTATGCATGTGTGTGTGTGTGTGTGTGTGTGTGTGTGTGTGTGTGTGTGTGTGTGTGTGTGTGTGTGTGTGTGTGTTTAAATTAATTTAGATGGTAATGACACGTTTTTACAATGTACTAAGTTTTTCCTAAAATGCCGGCTTTATAGTACTGCTATAAACTTCCATGTTTGTGCTTCCGTTGTTGAACTTTCAACTGTATAACCGGTTCGTAATCAAACATAATCTCAGGGAACACTTGTCTCTTTTCCCCCAACCTTCAGACCCTGAAAAGATTGAAGAACTTTCTTTTTTTTACCCCAATAAAATGGTCCCATGCTTTTCACATCTCTCATATCCTCATCAATTGTTCTCCTCAATGTCAAGTATTCTCTTGTTTCCCTCTTTCTGTCTCTCGCATACTCGAACGGTTATTAAAGATTATTCGAGATGATTATTCCTGCAAGATCAGCCATCCAACTCCTATTGTCTTTATTCACCCATCGAATAATTGCATGGAGCTGCCATTTGTTAAATCCTCCTCATGGTCTTTTACAAAATGAGTGGCTTTTCTGTGTAGCTTTTCAATTAATGTAATTGCATCAAACAAGACCTTGATATGAGCAGAGTCAATCCATTAAATATCTCGAAAGAAAATCGATGAAAGTGTTTCAAGTGTGGATTTTTCTTTTTGCAGTGTCCAGCTTGGCAACTGCAATGATTTATCATGAAGGTCAGGAAGATTGAAAGACGTGTAGTACAAGGGTTTCTTTAGTACGCTCGAGGTCTACAGTCAGTCATGAGAGGGCTGATCGATGTGTGGTAAAAATCTGATCATGAAATTTCTGAACAGTAGTTCAGTGGAGATTTAATTTGCAATACAGAGCCACGATTGCATTATATTCTGTACACACACATGCACATATAATCCCCCAACTTACCCCCAGCTAGAGCTAACAACCAATTTAAACAAACATTTGTGTGAAACTGAAATATTATACTATAAAAGCAACAAAATCGGTTCAAGCCTAATTTATTTGTTTTCTGAAAAAAGCCTTTTATTTGATCTGGTGTAAAAACGATAATAACAATAATAATATTTTTTAATATTTGGGAACGCAGCAAAAGTCATGCACTTTCCTCTCGAGTGTATCACATTCCAAATAGAAAAACAAGAAATAAGGTCGTCCTATTGGTTAAATAAAAGGCATATTTTAATGACTTCTATAGGTATAAAACTAGTGTATGTCAGGACCATGGACAGGGACTACATTTCCCACAAGCCACTACACTGTCACATGACTTTCCACATCTGATTTACGCAGAAGGAAGAAAGAAAAAAAGAAAGAAAGAAAGAAAGAAAGAAAGAAAGAAAGAAAGAAAGAAGGAA